>NC_056465.1:15342025-15642025 GCF_008729295.1 Plectropomus leopardus
GCAAAAAACACTATAACAATGCATGTTGAAAAAAATTCCACAAAAGGCAAGGCTATAGTATGGCAAAAATGTCAAAATATGACATGTCCCAAAAACAGCTCAAAACAGCTCAAAACAGCATAAAATACCGTGCAAAGACACGCCATGGAACAGAATTTTGCGAAAACACCCCAAAACACCATAACAATGCATGTTGAAAAAAATTCCACGAAAGGCAAGGTTATAGTATGGCAAAAATGTCAAAATATGACATGTCCAAAAGACAGCTGAAAACACCTAAAAACAGCATAAAATAACGTGCAAAGACACGCCCTTGCACAGAATTTTGCAGAAATGTCGAAAAACACCACAATAATGCATGTTGAACAAATGACCCAAAAGGCAAAGCTATAGTATGGAAAAAAATGTCAAAATATGACATGTCCAAAAAACAGCTGAAAACACCTAAAAACAGCATAAAATAGTGTGAGAAGGCACGCCATGGCACAGAATTTTGCAAAAACAGCCAGAAACACCATAATGATGCAGGTTGTAAAGATGACCCGAAAGGTAAGGCAAAAATGTCAAAATATGACATGTCCCAAAAAAAGCTGAAAACACCTCAAAACAGCATAAAATACCGTGCAAGGAAACACTCTAGCACAGAATTTTGCAAAAACGCCCCAAAACACCATAACAATGCATATTGAAAAAAATGACACGAAAGGCAAGGCTGTAGTATGGCAAAAATGTCCCAAAAACAGCTCAAAACAGCATGAAATAGATTGCAAAGACACGCCATGGCACAGAATTTTGCGAAAAAGGCCACCATAATACTGCATGTTGGGAAAAATGACCTGAAAGGCAAGGCTATACTATGGCAAAAATGTAAAAAAAAAAAAACATGTCCAGAAAACAACTGAAAGCACCTCAAAACAACATAGCAAAAATGGCCAAAAACACCACGATAACGTCAAGGCAAGGCTATAGTATGAAAAAAAGTCAAATTTGATATGACAGGTCCTCAAACTTCAAAACAGCATAAAATAGCATGCAAAAACACCGCATGGCACAGAATTTTGCAAAACTGGCAAAAAAAACAACCTAATAATGCATGTTGAAAAAATGACCCGAAAGGCAAGGCTAGTATGGGAACAAATGTCAAAATATGACATGTCACAAAAAACAGCTGAAAACACCTCAAAACAGCATTAAATAGCGTGCAAAGACACGCAATGTCACTGAATTTTGCAAATACAGCAAAAAAGACAATAATAATGCATGTTGAAAAAAATGACCCAAAAGGCAAGGCTATAGTATGGCAAAAATTTGAAAATATGACATATCCCAAAAACAGCTGAAAACAACTTAAAACAGCATAAAATAGTGTGCAAAGACAATCCCTAGCATAGAATATTGCAAAAACAGCCAAAAAGACCATTATGGTGCATGTTGAAAAAATGACCCGAAAGGCAAGGCTATAGTATGGCAAAATATCAAAATATGACATGTCCCAAAAACAGCTGAAAACAAGTCAAAACAGCATAAAATAACGTGCCAAGACACGTCATAGCAAAGAATGTTGCACAAACAGCCAAATAACCAAAATAATGCATGTAAAAAAAATGAACAAAAATGCAAGGCTATGGTATGGCTAAAAATGTCAAAATATAACATTTCCCAAAAACAGCTGAAAACACCTCAAAACAGCATAAAATACCGTGCAAAGACATGGCATAGCACAGAATTTTGCAAAATGCCAAGACACACCATAGCATAGAATGTTGCAAAACAACTGCAATAACTGTAAAAACACCATACCAGGACATGTCAAAAAAACGACTGAAAATACCGTATTATTATAGCATGGCAAAAAATGTCAAAATGTGACATGCCAGACAAACAGCTGAAATCAACATAATATTGCATGCATACACACACCATAGCATGGAATGTTCCAAAAATGGCCAAAAACAACATAATATAGCATGCCATAGTATAGTATGCCGAAAAATGTCAAAATATGACATGTCTCAGAAACAGTTTCAAACAGCATAAAATAGCATGCCAAGACATGCCATAGCATAGAAAGGTTGAAAACTGGCCAAAAACATTGTAATATAGCATGTCGAAAAAATGACTTAAATGCCATACTATAGTATCGCAAAAATGTCAAAATATGACATGTACCAAAAACACACTGTATTCTGACTTTTTCTGGGTGATTTTGAACGCCATACTATACTATGGCTGCAGTTGAATACCTCTTTTTGCTTCGGAAGGTTCCTAACTGAGTGAGATGAACCGGAAGTACCTGAGCGGCTGCCATGATAAGAGCTGTTTGAATTCTCCTAATATTACAGAAAGGTGTGTCAATGCTTCCTGTATAATCTCCTTTAGCATAGGATACACCAGACCATCCTTTACGAAAGAAAAAGAGAGAATCCGCCCCAACAATTCTTTGAAGTGACGCATGTAATTGGTTGCTATTTGGGAAATCAGCTGTTTCATGACATCACAGATCCACAGTCGGTATGAGCCAAAACAACTTTAAAACACTATCACGTCAACATGGAGCTATTAACAAAGCTGTGTGCTGCATCTTAAGCTTTTATATACACAGGCTCATATATATATATATCTACATACACATCTTAAATTCTCATTTTGTTTGTACTTATTGTATTTTATCATGTTTTGTGTGTATTTAATATTTACTATTGACTGTTCTCTCTAATAGAACTTCTAGCAAAAATATAGACACTAAACATCTGTAGCCTGTAAGATCAGAATCAGCACATTAACACGAGGAGATGTTTAAAGACAACTGATGTTTCCAATTCATCATGTCTGAAACGTAAGAATGATCATATGAACAGTAGTGGATCTAACATGACGTACATATTTCCATATTTATTGGGCTATTTTTGTGAAATCATATGAGGATTCATGACGATAAATATGAGGGAATGGAGGGTGAGTGTGAGCAACTATCTCGTGTGACAACGTTACATTTTACTCCTTTGACTGGGAACCTATATTCCTCTTTATTTTTAATTCTCACCTTGGTAATGATTTAATATTTTTCACCAGGCTTTCCTCAATTAGCCTTTATAACATGCATTAAACAGCGTGGTGAGCACGGAAAAAAAGAAAAGTAGGCCTGATTAAGATAATAATGATAACAATAATAATATTAATAATAAGAAGAAGAATTATAGTCATGATCATAATAGTAATACTCAGAGTTTATGGCGCACGTTAAGATCCATGTTCATGACTAAAATTTTACTCAGTGAGGTCTGGGGATGGGGTAATTCCACTAGTGTCATATGAGACTCATTTTTACTGACCCATTAAGTTGACCTTTCTGCGGATGTTTTCCAGTTTCTGCTCCAGTTTTGCAGGCATGATGGAGACCTTGCAGGCATCAATGACATAGGCCACGCAGTGGATCTTGTCCTTGAGGCCTGGAGACTTCTGATAGCTGCTAGCCTCAGGATGCAGAGGAGCAGAAGGGTTGAACTGAGTCATACAGGTGAAAAAAAAGACAGTTTGAGAGACAAAACTACAATGAACTCAGAGCATCACCATGTGTTTTTTATCTTGCAGAACATTACAAAAAGCTTTACCTGATAAGTGTTTGGCAGATGACCTTTAAGGATGCTGACGATATCGTCCATGTCAAGCCCCGCCCCCGTGTTTTCCTCCAATCCCATAGTATCACACAAGATGATCGGCAGAGGTTTTCCTCCTCGTCCAGCTTTCACTGAGTAGGTGCGAAACTGTCCAGTAAAATGTGCAATATGTTGAGAATTATTAATGACACAAAATTTAATATGTAGACATGACTCACTTTGTCTTTTTCAAAAGCTTGCAGGATTGGCACAGGATACCACAAAGACAGCTGCTGTGCAGTCAGTGCAAGTGCAGTCAGCAGCGTTGTCATAAGTACTTATTATGGTGATACATTATGTTGGTAAAACAGGCTGAGCAAAAAACACCTCTAACTTTTCCTCCAACCCGGTTTTTGGAGCAGATCCCAAGCCAGATTAAAGATCTGTCTCAACAAGTCTAAAGCCATGCTAGCAGCTTTGTGAAGCTGCAAATAGCCACAGCTGTGCTTTACAGGCCCAGTCTGTCGGAATTAGAGTAGTCTGTTGGTGGACAGGAAATATAATGTTCATAATTGTGTCTTCATTGCTTTATACTCACCTTAAAGTAAAACATTATTGTGATTTTGCTAGCTTAGAATGGACCCTTCATATATACATAGTGTGTGGGTCCTCTTCCCAAGATTTTGTCATGTTCCTACAGTAGCCCAGAACAAACAAAGCAAACACTGGCTCTCAAGAGGGCCTTTCATGTTTTTAGGTTACCTGAAGGACACTATATATTCTGGAAACAGAGGGGTGAACGGACAGGTATTTTGTTGTTTGCAATCTACTACCTCACAGCTAGATGCCACCAGATCCTGCATACTGCTCCTTTAACACAAATGCTAATAACAGCATGCTAAAATGCTCACAATGATAATGCTAATGGATATCATCTTAGGATAACCTTAGGATAGCCTTGGTATAGTATTACTAAAATTTGCTAATTAGTGTTAAAAAAGTAGAGCTCAAGCAGATAAGAATGCTATTAGTTGTGCTGATTTATCTTATTTATTAAAATTTCATTGACTTAATATTAGCACTAGAGCAAAGGAGAAATCAATGTCTGAACACAACTCCATGGCCATCCATCCAATAGTTGTTAAGACATTTTACTGAAAAGCACAAATTTGAAACTCTGATGGTGCTAAAGGTAAAATCGGGGGATCACCAAAGTCAGTAGGATTTATCCTCTAGGGAGCATCAATGTTTGTACCAAATTTGTAAAACTTGTGCAAAAAATTTCTGAGATAGTTAAATCTCAATCTCTCGACCTACTGGCTATCAATCTGACTTTGATTTAGCATTTGGGGGCATAAGCCATTTTTTCAGTGGTTCCAGTATAGCCAGTTTATCACTGAGATGTTAGCATGGAGTTAGAGTTGAGAGACATCTGCTATGACTAAACTAAAATCTACATCAAATGCAACTTGTCAATACTACTCAGACTACAAACGGAAACTAAATGCTTCAGATACCAAAATCTTTTCCTTTTGTGACCAAAATGGGGAACCAACCGACCAATAACAACCACTAGCATGGAATTCGTCATATCATCATAGCTGTCAGGGTGTATCATTGTTGGTATTTTTGGCTAAATAGGGAATAAAAAATCAATTGATTGTTGCAGGAGTAGCTTAAAAATGAACCTGTGTGGTGAGGCTGGTGGTAGAGGAGCCAGCGATGGCCTGGTTGCTCACGTGGCCTCTGAATACAGAGTTGATAGAATTGAAGAAACTGGACTTCCCAGCTCCAACTGGTCCAATGAGCAGAACCCGGACCTGGGACACAGAGCTGATTATGGGGCAGTAAAACTTGATGATGTCCATCATCTCTGTCTTCTTCCTGATGAAATAAGAGCAGTATTTAAACATCTTCAATTATAACTTCCTCAGGTCCTTTCTGTATAGCATGACATGGCATGGTGTAGTATACTGTAACATATAAAGAATAGTACAGTATAGTGGTGCCTCGACAAACTTACTCATTGTCCCAAACCACCGGCCTCCATGGCTTCTCAAATTCTGGGATCTCTGTTGAAGAGCAAAATCTGCTTTTACAAAACAATACTTTCTAATGTTTTTCAAATATCATCCAGCCATTCAGTTTTATTTTTGTGATATTTTTAACATTAACAATATGAATAATCAATTAACTTTCTTTCGAAGTTATGAAACATGATCAAGTGATTAAATCTAAAAAGAAAAATAAATCACCCCTCAGACATGTCTATTACTAAGTCTATTAATTAAAAACCACCAAACTGAAATTTTGACATTTATGAGTGAAAGGTTTACAGTACTGTTAATTATTTGTCAATTAATGCTAAATATGCGTCTGGATTACCCAAACTGCAGCTTTGTATGTATTCAGGTCTACTTTTACAGAGCAGTTTGGTTTCCAGTAACTAAATTGGTGGTGTTCATTGTGTTTTTCTTGGCAGAACCTAACGAAAATACAGATAAATAAGAATATCACTGACAGCTTCCCAGTAGGGCTTCCATTGTGTAAAGTGCAACAATCTATTTTTTAGGAAAACAAAAATGTTAAATGCTCTTGTTAAGAGACTCAGTGCTCATGAGGGTTGCCTTATGCCTGAAGATAAAATCTGTTTGAAACGTGCTAAAAATCAATATTTGTTTGTTAGAGAGAACTCACCCTCCACTCCATAGACTTCACACTCAATCAGGTGGAGGTCGTTGCCGTGCATTTCAGCAGCATTGAAGTTGTAATAATTTCCTGGACTGCTATGGACTACAGCTTTGTTGCCATTGACAAGAACCAACGCTTCTCCAAAATATGGACCTGAGGTGTTTACCATTCTGACTGCATTAGCGGGAGTGGTGACTGGATATTTGAGTAGCTTTTCTCCACTGAAGGTGAAAAGAAAGGCCTGGTCATCATACACATACTGTCCTGACTGATTGAACAGTTGTTTGGTGAAGCCTCCAAACACATAACCAGAGGCATTGTAACCCACAGACACCGTCGGGCAGCGGTTGTCACATCGTTGGTGGAAGGCTGGGCCAGTGAAACCATGGATGCTGGCCTTGTACAGCAGCTGGAGTTTGACGCTTCCCAGCTGAGAGCAGATTGTTTTCTGCTGGCTCCTGGTTAGTCTTGAGTCCATGCTAGGTGGTTGTTTGGCTGAAGTTCCTGATACTCAAGAACCTTGAAAGTGTCAGAAATCAAAACAAAAACAGATTTGAGGGGGGTTTAGCAGTGTATATAATTCAAGATCAAATGAGCAGTGGTGTAAACTGGATGTATTTAGTATGATTCAAGTTTCAAGTTGAGATACCGAAACAGTTTTCCCAAGATAGATATTACTGGTATTTGAACCTGGTTTTGGAGCATCAAATGCATCTAATATGTATAATAACCTATATTGTTTGATAGTCGGCAGCACACTGTATTGAGTCTAGTAGTGGAAAAATGTCACTTTTATCATTGCAATAATTGTATTTAGTTCAGTTTAAAGAGTTGTATTCACTGACTACGTACTTCATGCATTTTAGCACTTACATAAGTAAATAAATGCAGTGCACTGCTGATCAAATGCACTTTAGTATGTTCATTAGTAGGGGTGGAGGGGGAAATCAATAGAGCACAGTATTGCAGTATTTTGCATGCCAATATTGTATCAATAAGCTCACGCAGAATCAAATTTTGTATCATAAAAATGTATATTGCAAATGCAACTTAAACTTTTGGTAGCTTACTAGAACAATATAATAAATTGCTTTGTAAGTGTATTAGAGACATTTTGCTGCAATAAAAAATATTGAAGCAAGATGAAGAGGTTGAAAACTATTACATAAAGCACACATTGACTAAGTTATCCTTCAAAGACATAATTAGCAACTGAAAAGTTAGGAAATCATAATAAATTACAATATACTGTATGTTATGGCAATGTTCAATCTATCAAGGAACATTTAACATCGCAGGATTGCTATCATGACGTAAGTATTAAGATGATATTGTATCATGAGACCTCTGATGATTCCTAAACCTACACATTGGTAAAGTATTTGTGGTGGTCAGTTTAGACTTGTTTGTGCATGTACTGAACTCTAATTTATCTTGGAATGTAATATAGGGAGAAATATTTCTTTCTCTCAATATGTATGGCTTTTATTTAGGGCTTTGTTTTTCATTAACAGATGTAGGCACTAATTTAATTATAATGAATTAATTAAATGTTCTTGTGTAAATCATAGTTAAGTTATAATTTCTACCATATAATTGTCACATTTGGTCTTCCATACTGATCACATTCACGTTCTGTTGACTATGAGAGGTGTAACCCAAATCTTCAGAGGCCAAATTTAGTCCCTTGTTTTACCCATAACAAAACACTTGCGTAAATGCAACGGACACACATGTCGTAGTAAAGTAATGTCTGATTAAATGGAAACCGTCATCATTTCACTTTCTACTTATCAGAAACATCCCAAAAACTAGAGAAAAAACAGGACTAAACTCAATATCAATATCAATATATGACAGTCGTCAGCCCTGCAGCATTTAATTAACATCTGGTATGCAAACTGGCATCTCAGCTGTTAAATGTTACCTGAGATTGCAACTGTTCTAGTCGGCAGCAACAACTCCAGAGCTAACTTTGGCTGAAGGTATTTACGACGAATATTTGAGTTCTGTTACCTCCTTCTATGAACAAAATGCAGCTGAGTCACTTCCCAGAGAGATGAAGGTGCACAAAGCATGTATTAGCAGGGCGGAAATACTAGGGTGTCACCTTCAAAATAAAAAAGTAAAGTGCAATTTTCTTCTTCAAAAAAGAAAAAGCGGACTTCTTTTAGTGTGGAATGGATTTTTACGAGTCATGGATACTACTAAAGTCCTATTAGCAATAACAGTTCTTTAAACATGAACAAAGTAAACGTCATAGATGAGCTGGAGTAATGTGGAGTTTTGACAAAAAGCCTTTATTGATTACATGGCTTGCTCTTTCAACAACTGACTAAATTGAAAGACCCTAAAAAGCAAAACTTTTCGGTCTACATCTAAGTTCGGATGAGGAAATAACACCAGAGCCTTACTTTTTATGTCTTCATTGGGGTGTAAGTGATAATCAAACAACAGCTGAGACATTTTGAGCGTCATTCAGAAAGTACCTTTGGTAAATTGCGTATTTAATAGACATGCTCAACCCCTTTTCCTCAAGAAAACTGATGTGTGTTTAGAGAGTGCTTTCTAGGATGTACCCATTCAACACCACTATGACTACTTTATTTTATTTTTTTTGGAAGTATTGTTATTATTATTTCGGACTGAGTGCATTTCTTTTTCTTAGACTTTTTTTTTAAACTACAACTGTGGTGTCTTTCTCTCATAGCCATTTTATTAACGGTTTTGTATTCCCAAACTTTTTTGTGTGTGCACTTTTGGTGCAAACATAAACACGCGGATAAATATTTTATTTTGAAAATAATCACTGGAAGTTGAAGTTACATATAGACTGCCTTGACAGACACAACTTTTAAGTTTCGTTTTCCCATGAAACAGATACAATGTACAACAGCAGGACAGTGGTATACACTCAGTTGCCAGTTTATCATCCTCCCATGATATTTTAAGCATTATTTCAAGATGTGTGTTTGCTTGCTTTAAAATAATTACAGAATTAGTTGCAGGTTATATTCTAATTTCAACTTCAAGAGGCATTTTTTAAAAGTTAATCTGAGTAGAAAGTTCAGTTTTTGTTGGTTTGTCTGGGTTTTGTTTTTTGTTATTTTTTTGTTGGTTTTTTTTTGTCTGTTCTGGTCTTTTATTTGTTCTTTTATTTTGTATATTTTTGATTCTGTGCTGTCTGACATGCACCAATAATCCTCAGTTTTACTATCCATCTATGCACTTTGTAATACTATTAAAACACAGAATACCAAATATAATCATTTAATTTAGGAATCATTAAGGGTCTTGAATGATTTTCTTAGTTTCCAAATGCACCATTGCATCCTCTCTGGCCGGCAAAAACTTTAATTGTCATTGAGTGCGTTTACATCTTGAAGCACAAGCTGAATGTACAGAACATGTACCATACTATAATGATAAATGTGATTATATCTGTGAAAGACTTATGAAGGCAATAAGAGCTAGCTCTGAAAAACTGCTTTGTACTTGCTGACTATGACCTCAGCTTCAATCCCCTGAAACAACGAATGATCATGCAAGAGTGAAAAATGCTATAATGCAGTAATGAACACATTTCCATACTTGCAGTAATATCTAATAATGTGTTCACTTGTCACACATGTAATGAAATGTCCTACTAAATGAGCCAACACTGTAATAAAAGTGTTAAATATGTTATATTAAAATTAGTTACATCATTTGAACACTTAATAATGTAGTGATTTTCTACTAATTTAAAGAATTTGCAACCACATCAGAAACAAATTTGCGCCTGAGAGAGACGATCAAAGTGAGGATCAATTCACTGAATTTCTGAATTCAGACACTGGAGGTGCCATACAGTCCCAAGACATATTGAAGGCACTGCATCCTCCAGAATTCAAAGGGGTGCTTGGAGAACTCAGAGGAGGAAGTGCACAGTGAACCTGAACTATGCAGCATCACCTGCTGGTAAACAGATGGATGCATGGATAAATCATTCTGATGGACATTTCATTAGAGCTGGACAAGATATAAACATCTGCTGCTCAAAGTCTTGTTATTCTTTGACATCAGTGGTGCTTAATTGGTCACTAATCTCGTCAAAGTAATTATCTGTGAAGCGAAGGATCTGCATTACGGCGCTGAGCAGCAGGATGTCGCAGCTCTGGTCCAACTCCAGCTCCTCACAGTAGTTCTTTACCGGAACAACACAAGAAACTGGCACTCCAAGCCGTGCGCTGACCTCCTGCATCTAGGTCACAAAAAATGTACAAATTGGTTTGATTACTTGCCATCTCACTCACGTATTATCAGTCATTTTAAAACACATGAGCAATCAAGATTTGATTTACCAGGTAACTTAAGGGCCTATATGTTTCGGATGTGATACCATAGAGTGAAGAGCTCACAGTGAAGATGAACACTCTCGAATTAGAAACACTGTCAGTGAACCAGTGAAGTACACTTCAATCTGTCTGAATTAGATGACACAAACTAATGGAAACAAACCAGACTGAGACTGGCTTGTCAGCTTTCATCTTTTATGTTGACAAACAAATAAAAACATATTACAACCCTACAGTTCAACAACTCCTCTTGCATTTTTTTCTTCTATACCAAATCCTAAAAAAATCCTCACCATTTCCTTGATGTAGCCACTTTTGTAAATGTTTTTCACGTCTTCTTTCACCAAAGGGCAAGCTTCATCTGCTTTGGTTAGTAGGACAATCTGAGGAATCCCTGGAAACATCGGAGCAGGAAGAGACTCTTAAACATCCTGTAGATATGCTTTAGGTATCAGGCTGTGAATCCTAAGATAACACTTCTAAAATACTGCAAAATATTTGTGTTGCATATTAAGTGTCTTTTCTCTGACTTAAGGATAATTGTTAATATAGACCATATCACAGTATGATAAAGAGCTTTCACGTGAAAAATCCCTGCATCACATCAATAAAATGAAAGGCTACTGAACAAATGCAGCCTCAGTTGGTTAGTTTTGTGCCACCTAAAAAAAATCAATGGTGGATGTGATATCTTTTTAGATGGAAAAAAAAATGTTTTGCTACTGTCCAATCCACAGCAGTCTATTGTTTAGCTTCCCTGACTGTAGATTCATTTTTTTTAGAACTAGCAAAGCAACAATGTACATTTGACTAGAATTACAGCATTGTGGTTGTATGCATCTGCGAACCCATTGCACTAACAATTTACATCCATGTCTTTGAAAAAATGGATGCTTCACAGACGTCCCCCAGCACCTCAGATATTTGACAGAAATATCACTGTTTCAAGGTGGGCAACCAAGATTAGTGTCACCAATCACACAAAAAAGTGTTTTTACAGAACATTATGACGCCATAGTGAAAATGACCTTTGAAGTGTTGAGATAAAAAGAGAATAAACTCATAGTACAGAATGCTGAAAAAAGCCACAGTCACCGTAATATGAATTTTTTCGACACACTGTGCTATATTTTGTTGAAAATAAAGTCATTATAAAGTCAAAGTTTTTTATGTTAAAAAAGTCACTGTATATTGTGTCAAAAAGTCAGTTTTGTATGTTGTAGAAAAAAATCTGTAAAGTATATTGAAAACAGGTGAAAAGTGAAGATGAAGCTGTCATCGATATATCCTGTCAGGCATTTGTGTGAAATTTTGTCATACTCAGCGTATTTCTGCCGTTTTATGAAGTCACAGTGACCTTGATGTTTGACCTTGAGAAATTGAGAATTCAGACACATTCTAATAATATTTTAGCGTTGTTACGTGACTAGATTTTGTATTCATTAATTATGCAGCATTTCTCTGTGGATTGTCAGAGGAATGCGGAGTACATGCTATGGGGACTACTGTTCTCCGTACATTGAGAAAATGTTTGAGGACACTCATGCATAAATGTCCTACTTGCAGTTGCTATAAGAAGATGAAACCATCATGGTTTTCAAAAGCTAAACTTGGTGAGCAAAGAACAAACTACAGCTCCTATGAAAAAACTACAAGCTGCCGAGAGTAGCATTAGTAGAAATAAAGCATTTACTACTTGTAAGCTAGTAGTTTACAGAGTTGATCGCTGAAACAATAAATTTTCAACTTCACTACCAACAGTTACAATGGCTATAAACCATTGTCTTGGCCAAAAAAAGTGGTGATTCTTTTTTTTTTTCATAGAAATTCTCTTCCTTTGTAATAATAAAAAAATTACAAACAACAGATCAGAAAAATATGTTGAGATAATCAAATCAGATGGGGCCCCTTGTTGGTCCACAGTGTGTACTATGTTGAGATTCAGAGAGATTGTACATATAACATATATCTTAATTTTAATGAAGTAGGACTCGTTTTCACTGACCCATTAGATTGACCTTTTTGCGGACAGCAGCCAGCTTCTCCTCCAGCTTTGCAGGCATGATGGAAATTTTGCAGGCATCAATGACGTAGGCCACACAATGGATCTTATCATTAAGCCCTGGAGACTTACGATAGCTGTGAGCCTCCGAATGCAGAGGAGCAGAGGGATTGAACTGAGACAGCAGAGGGAAAACAGAGAAACAGTTGGAGTACTTTCAGCCAAATCTATAATTTATACTTTTACTTAATAAAAACCTGTACCTGATAACGGTCTGGCAAATGACCTTTGAGGATGCTGTTGATGTCATCTATGTCAAGCCCCGCCCCTCTGCTTTCCTCCAATCCCATGGTATCACAAAAGATGATTGGCAGAGATTTCCCTTCTCGACCAGCTTTCACTGAGAAGGTGCGAAACTGTCAAAAACAAAGCGGAAAACAAATGAAGTAACAAAATGGGGCAGGATTTTCATTTTGAAATCAATCACAACAAATAGAAATAATTAAGATGCAGGAGCTGACCTGTGTGGTGAGACTGGTGGTAGAGGAGCCAGCAATGGCCTGACTGGTGACGTGGCCTCTGAATACAGAGTTGATTGAATTGAAGAAGCTGGACTTTCCAGCTCCAACTGGTCCAATGAGCAGAACCCGAGCCTGGGACACAGAGCTGATTGTTGGTTTGTACATTTTAATACTCTCCATTAGCTCCTTTTTGTTCCTGTAGAAACAAAAAAATTTAATTTTTCATTCAGTGTAAAAGTGATTTTGTCCTGGTTGTGCTAGAAATATTTTGTGCACATTAATTTACCTCTGTGGTTGTATGGTTAATATATGTCAATTAGTCAAGAAATTGTATAGCACAGTGAGCATGAATTGTATACATTTTGACTGCTTAACATTTGGCACAAAAAGTGAGTCAGTTTAATCAACAATAGTTGGTATAGTTTGTCCAGTCAAGTATAAAAGCATTACATGTCATGGCATGTTGAACACATCCATTTGTGACATACTGTGGTATATTATACTATAGTAAAGCATGATAATAGCATTATGTGAGGGTTGGTCGCTCTGTCTATCTTACTGAGATTCCCAGTTTATACTCCTCCATGGCCTCTCAAGTTCTGTAGTTTCTGTTGAAGAACAAAAACATAAAAACAACAAATGATCAAATTTGATTTAAAAAAAATATCCACCTTCTTCTTGTACAAAACATATCAGAAATATTGTTTTTAATGTTTTTATTACCTGCTGTTTGGGTTGACTTATGCAGATGAAATACTGCAATTATGTAGCCCAATGAAAGTTCAACAATACCACCTGAATTTCAGTGTTAAACTGTAACTGAAAATAGCACTGGTGACATAAGGACGGCCTCAGGGAATGAAGAGAAATACTTGAGGTGGGGTTCAGAAAAGTTAAGGGTTATTTTTTTACTAAAGGGAGGGTGGTCTACAGTTATTTGGACAGCAGGAGGATCTTCAAGCTTTTCTCTGCATTCTTATTCTTTCCTTGTCACATTTAAAGCAAAGAGCTGGCTGAGCTGTGCATATTCTGCATATCCATCTTCAATGAAAACATTGGTTTGTGTCACCTTGCATGTAAAAGTTTACTTCACCTACAGGTACCACAGAATGGCAGCACACGTCATCAAGCTTTAACAAGTTAATGTAATTTGATATTTTTAATGTTGCATTGTTTGAACAGTCATCTGGAGGACACATGTGGCCATGCCGCTCAGACAGTATATATTTTTATGTGATTATGAAACACACATACCATACTACAATGTATGTGACTGATTTCTTACTTTCTGTTATTATTTGGAATCCAGCAGTGGGGAGTCATAAGTATATGCTGCTGCTACTGCACACCTGCTGCATGTACTTGGTTCATTCATGTCAAGGCTGTAAAAAGATTTTTTTGCAGCTCAAAAAAAAAAGACTGCAGCTAGAATATTCACCTTTAATCTATATACACACATATACATATTTACCTTTATGTATATTTAATTTTCACCTATACATAAATGATGTTTTTCACTCACTTTTGAGTTATGTTTTGTTTTTTGTAAAATATGGTATTTTGAGATACTGGAGGGAGGGTTTTGCTGTTTTCAGGGGAGAGTCAAGAAATATTAAGTACTAAGTTGTGAAGGGCCTAACTTTTGTATAAATTGAAATATAATATTAAAATCCCCTTCCTATCCTAGTAGGTAGTGTATACTCCCTAAGACAAATTAGTTATTAGCCAAGTATTTGGTTTTGTCTTTAGAAAAGTATTTGAACAATACTAGACAATGATATGAGGGAATCACATAGTGGCCATAGTTGGTACATGTACATGTAGACAGACACATTAAAATATCATAGAATATACTGCCAAAGCATTAAAAATCCAAATATGGCATTTTATAGTAAACTCACCTTCAACTTGATAGACTTCACATTCAGTCAGGTTGAGGTCGTTGCCGTGCATTTCTGCAGCAGTGAAGTTGTAATAATTTCCTGGACTGCTATAGACTACAGCTTTGCTGCCATTGACAAGAACCAACGCTTCTCCAAAATATGGACCTGAGTTAGCGATCATTCTGACTGCATTAGCGGGAGTGGTGACTGGATATTTGAGTAGCTTTTCTCCACTGAAGGTGAAAAGAAAGGCCTGGTCATCATTCACATAATGTCCAGACTGACTAAACGGTTGTTTGGTGAAGCCTCCAAACACATAACCAGAGGCGTTGTAACCCACAGACACCGTTGGGCAGCGGTTGTCACATCGTTGGTGGAAGGCTGGGCCAGTGAAACCATGGATGCTGGCCTTGTACAGCAGCTGGAGTCTGACGCTTCCCAGCTGAGAGCAGATTGATTTCTGCTGCCTGCTGGTTAGTAAGGAATTCATTGTGGACAGCTGGTCTGCTGAGGTAGCTGTATAGGACACAAAAGAAACACAAATGGATTAAAAATGCAGGATATCTAGACAAATAAAAGCAGATCTATATATCTAGTAAATCATTAAAACTATTGAAAAATCATCATAAAACTACATTTCACAAAAAACAAATACTTTAAAAATCAGGTATAAAAACAATATTTAAACAAAAGCATGACAAACTACACTAAAAAATGAACTCAGAGTTTACTGCCTGCATACATTATTGGACTGGTACTGGGTGGATTAGATGAGACCTTCAGTGATTTTAAATATGAATATTGTGAGTGGTGAACTGCGTTAAAAGCATACACATGTCAAATGATTCACCAGCTTCTATTATCAAATGCATTATGTATTTGAAGACTAACAAATAGTTTTAAGTGTATCAACAGTTAAAACCCCTTTGTGTCAATAATCTTTTTTTAACACGAAATCTCAACATTTTTATTTACCATTTGATTTACCTTTAAAATATGTAAAATACTGACTTAATGTGAATTTCGTATCTTGAATAATAATGCCTAAAATTGTCTTAATTTACTATAGATTGCTCCTCTATTCCGACTAGGATATCGTTATTAGATTCATCTCACCATTTATTGAAAAAATGCAAAACTAAGAGCATATTTTAGCTAGTGTGGCACAGGGTCGGACAGTAATTACAGTTATTTCCTGTCAGACTGAACAAAAAGTTTCCCAGGTTTGATGTTAGGCAGAACAGTAACTTTCGATTTCCTCGCAGACTGACAAAAAAAATGGTTTGCGACAACTTCATTATTAATACAACCACAGCCCCGGGATAAATACTGATAATGATTTTTCCAGCATCGCCCCGATTTTAACATCTCTTCACGGTTTGCCAGTTTCTTTAAACTTCATTTTATTAATAGTAGTTTCCCCCGGGATGAACCGTTAGATCCTTTGGTTAATTCCTGTGGAAAAAAATCCTCTGTCCAGATTAAAATCAAGGCGTGCTCGAGCCCGCTTCGGCGGCCGGATGTTAAACTGTATCAAGTGTGTGGATTGCACAACGCTTTGTTGTACAAAAGTTAACTTGAACTTTGTCACCACCGTGCAACACCCTCTGTCATAAGAATCAACCAAGCCTTAAAAATCCCACTGACACAGGCTTCCATTGGAAATTGACAAAATAGACCCAATAGGCTAAACTTTAAAATAAGTGTTTATGTAATACTAAATGAGTATTTTCAACCTTACCTCCTTATCTTCTATATAATTGAGAATGGTGACAGGTGACGAGCTCCGTGAGCAGATCCAACAATGCCAGGCAGCTGTTTCAGAAACGAAACTTAAAGTGGTACATGCGGATTGGAATAATTTAGCCTTCAAAATAAAACTGGTCTTACTCAGAATAAAGCACTTTACCGTATCCTTAACATGATGTAAAAGTCTGTACTCCTTTTAGTTGCCAGTTTGGGTACAAATGGAAGAGATTTATTTGGGGTTTGGTGAATAAACCCCAGTCAAGTTTCAGGATGGTGCCAATTGTTAATGAGGAAATGCATGTCTCTGGTAAAATTTGATCTTTAGCATAAACGACCCCACCCCCATCTAACTATTCAGAAAGCTATTTGTTCAGAAATTTAATTTACAGTTGCTGCTATTTCCCAGTTTGCAGTTTGAAGTCCTGCAGTCGAAAATCAATCATAGCAAACTAATCAGAAAATGTAGCCTTGTGCTGTGACAGAAATTAAAGGCACACTTTACCCCCACATCAAAAATACAGTTTTTTGTCTTACCTGTAGTCTTATTTACACTCTGAGATTTTTTTCTGCTGCCAGTAGGAGATATCAGCCAGAGATGTCTGCCTTCTCTCTAATATAGTCTAACTGGGTGGCACTAGGCCTGTGGTGCTCAAAGCACCAAGATATACATTTGAAAAAACTCAACAGTAATGTCTCCAGAAAGCATGACTTGGTTACTCAAGATAACCCACGGAACTTGTGAGAAAACTTGTGTGAAATGTCATGTAGGAACTATTCTATAAACGTTATAGCTGGTGGGCTGTGTCGCAGTTGATTCACGCCGGTGGATGTGGTTCAGTATTAAGAAAATAGTTCCTCCATGAAACTGCTTACAACAGTTTGTGGATTATCTTGAGTAAACAGGTCATTATTTTTTGGAAAGAGGCAATGCTGTTGAGATTTTGTCTTTTTCAAATAAAGTTAAATTAGATTCTATAGATAATACAAAACATGTCTCAAAAGTAAGAGCCCATGAGGGAGGCGGTCATAGAGATGTGACAGTCATGACGATGTACGAGGGAATATTGTAGGTTTACATTATAGTATAGTATATTTTAAGAAAGGATGTCCACCTGGACAAGCATCCTGAGACATCTTTCAGAGAGAGAGATGCCAATAAAACCATACAATCTAAAATAAAGTTTTTGAACTTTGTAGTAAATTGGCCTGCCATGGTGTTGGTATTGTGGACAGAATATTGATTTTGCAAGATATTCATTGTGTTGACTGATATTTAAATTTAATATTGATTTAAATCAAATGAATTATGATTTTTGTTTCAAACAAAGGTATTTCTTCCTTCGAAGAAAGGCAGAATATCTGGACAGTATATTAGTAGTGTGACGGATGTGTACCTACAAACACAAGGAGAAAATATTAAGTACGAGAAAACTGGTGAATGCACACCACTGCTACCTGCCACTCAGGAACAATTGTGTTTTTAGTGATGATTTTTGTATGAGACCAGTTGCTCTAGAAATAAGAAATAGATTACACTTAAAAATTAAATATCAAAGACTGATTAAATATTAAATATTAAATATCAAAGACTGATTGAAGACTGATTTTATTCTGATTCATATAAGTATGTTTCATTTAATTTCATTAAAAATCTGGGAGCGTTAAATTTTACATGGTTAAACTAAAAAGCAATTTATGTGACAATACTACATCTCTGACACCACTAGGATTCGCTGAGGTTGAAAATGTTTAAATCCTACACACCAAGTCCCTTCCTTTACATGTGAATGAGGATTTTCTTAAAATGGTTTGAATACATAGTTCAAATGCTCAGAAATATATGTTTAGTCTGTCTTTGGCCCTGTGTGCTGTGGTGTATTGTCTTGGAAAAACAGGTCAGCATACTGCAGGATGTGGTCGACAGCACTAAGCAGAAGCACGTCAGTGTTGTCATCCAGGTCCAGCTCAGACGAGTAGTTTTTCACCGGGACGATGTAAGAGGTGGACATGCCCAACAGATCTCCAGCTTTACCCATCTACAGACACACACACACACACACACACACACACACACACAAAGACGTGACGGTAAGATTTTCACACCATCGGTATGGTTGAGAAACATGCAATGACAAACATAATATAAAAATGACCATCACAAACAGTGTGGTCTGTGAGGAGTGACAGTAGTTTAAGTTATTCTTAGAAGAAGAGGAAACAAAAGTGAAACGCATCTGTTTACTCAAAGTTTCTCATTTTTAAAAATGTAACTGTTGCAAAAATCATAGAATGAAGTCTAAAGACGTTCTGTGATAGCAAACTATGTACTGTACTTTGATTAATCCTTACTACTGCAACAAACTCAAACGTATAAGAATGGCAGGTCGTTGATAACCTGTCCAGTGATCATTTGCTATTGTGACAATATTGTTTGCAAGCCTTTGTTGGTTTGTCATCTGGTAATGTGAACCCAAATAAGCAAAATAATAATGAGCACCAAAGTTAGTTTTCCAACTGTTCCAACATAACTGTGTTGACACAAATTCTGGTACTTCTCAACCTGTACTCTGCATGAGGATTAAACCCTCCGCTGTAATTAAGCTAATGTTTTCTTAGACCCTGAGCAGTCCATACATTTTTTGCTGCTCCACTTTTTACGCCTCTGCGCTGGGTTGTCTGTCTATCTATCTTATTCACAAACGTCACTTGAACTCCACAATGAACTGTTTAGATTTTGGTGGTCCTGGGTCAAGGTCACTGTGACTTTGTCTGTCTCATTCTCATGAATGCAGTATCTTAAGAGCACCTTGAGGGAGATTCCTTGAGTTTGGCAAAGATGTCAACTTTGACTGAATGGATTAAAATTTGGTGGTCAAAGTCACTGTGGCCTCAGAAGACATCTTTTTAGTTATAACTCAAGAATACATACACTAATTATGACAAAATTTCCAACAAATATTTAGTTGGAAATAAAGATAAAGTGATGAAATCTCATATCCAAAAATCTGCAACATCATAATAAAATAATAAAAAAAAACAGTAATAAAAAAAAATTTCTGGCCATAACTGTGTCAAAATCTCAGGAACAGAAGAAGAGATATTTGGTCAGACACATCAGACACTAAATTGGTGCCACTAATCTTGAAACTGTGCCAACTGTGTAGATCTTCTGTGCTTTAGGGGAAAGATGTGTGCCTGTGAAGCATCCATGTTTGCACAGAAACACAGAAATTCTAGATTTATTGTTAAAATGATTTAATAACCCATTTATTTTGTATCCACATTTTAATCTACATAGAAGTGGTGAAAACACAGTTTTGTCTAAGTCACTAAATGAAAAAACATATTGTTAATTGTTGCATTTTTTAATATTTTGAGTGCCGGTAAGTAAGCAACTCAGTCTTCATATGGTTAATTTACACCTACCATGTCACGAATGACACGGCTCTTGTAAACCTGGGTGACATCTTTGGCCGTTTCTGGACAAATCTGGTCAATGTGGGTGAGCAGAGCCACCTGGTGGACACCTAATGGACAGAATACATTGGTGTACTTGAGGTTTTACTGAAATAAAAGTTTTTAATGTTACATCCAAATACTGACAAGTAAGATAACAACAGCGCTTTTGTTTAGTTGATCTCTTAAGATGGTTTCAAGCCCAAAGTTGTTATGCACATTAGTACCTATGTGGTTCAAACCAAAGCAAATTCAACAAAACTAAACAGAGGTCAGTGATATCATAATGCAATATAAATCTGAAAAGAAATTCCAAACAATAAATCTACATGAAGGTAACATTAAGAAGTATAGCTCTTCCACTATGGTTTAAAAAGTCAAGACCCATATTTTTTCAACGAAAGGACTAAATCTGTGCGTAAAAATGTCTGTTTTCTTACCCAGGTCACTGATGTGCTCTCGGAGCCGCTGGAAGGTGGTGCTGAAGAGTTTGGAGTAGGTCACGATTTTAGAGGCATCCACCACAAAGGCCACACAATGGATCTTGTCTTTGAGGCTGGGCCTCTTCACATAGCCTACAGTCTCAGACCTCACTGGCTGATCTGGACGGAACTGGAGGAGAGAAATGAAGATATTAAATAAAAAATAAAAAAAATCTACTAACTTAACTAAATCAGTGCTAACATTTGCAAACTGCAAAGTGTAGCTGAAGCGGACAGGGATGTAATTAGTTTTGCAAGTATTTACACGAATCAAAGTTAAGTTATTTTATTATATAAATTTATATACGTTTGTTTGTTTTGTTTTGTTTTTTCTCTCCATTGTAGTTTTTGTGCGGCATCGTTGCCCAAGACAAATTTCCTTCTGGGGACAGTAAAAGTTTATCTTATCTTATAAGTATTGGAAAAAGGGATTTTTTTTAACTGATGATGTACCAGAAAAAGGTCAGAGGGTCACAAAAGTCATTAGGATACATCCTCTGGGAGCCATGAGGGTCTGTATAAAAGTTTGATCTAATCTATCTGGTGGTCGAGATATTTCAGTCTGGACCAAAGTAGAGGACAAAACAACCAACCAACACACTGACATTCCCATTTTTTTGGGAGCAATGCTGCTAGCAAACTTAAAAAATGCAATATTACAATAGTGATCTCACTCACCTTGTGTCCCTCGGGTACATGACCGTTTATGACAGACAAGATGTCATAAAGGGTCAGTCCAGTCATCTCTCCACCCCCCATCCCACCAATATCACACAGCACCAGTCCAGTAGGGTCTTTTTCCTCCCCACCCTGGATGCTGAAGGACTGCAGCTGACAGACATGAGATGAAAGTTAATGTTATGGATGCCTAAGGCATGGTAGCAGCTTCTGGCTCATTGGAGGTTTGCACCAACTCTGTCTTCTATTGAATAAACCTGAAACATTATTGTTCTCTATTACTATTATGTAGCTTGTCTTGTATGTCTGTGTCTACATTTTAACCTTTTGATTTTTGCTGATCTTCAATAATCGCCTTGAATTCAGCATCATGAAAGTTCATTCTTGACCTGAAAAACATCTGAAATGTGGAGTTTGTCAGCTTCATGACAACCAGACAAATTCCATTCTCTGACAAAGACCATGAGACTGAAAGCATGACAAAAGCTAGGAAGTGGACACTGAGTTAAGATGTCTTTGTCATGTGAAATTTTTAATTTTGCATGAAGTAATGTTCATTTACTCATTTAGGATAAGTGGTAGTGAAGAATGAATGAATGAGATGATGTTTTACAAATAAACGTGAAACTTGCCTTTAAGATAATTGTGGCCAAGGAGAAAAGGCACAATTCTTATTGTATTTTGCAAGTAAATAACTGGCAGCACTTTGACCACAGATGGTCTTTCTCAGTGTCACAGAGCAGTCGGAAAGAGAATGCAGTGATTGGGCATTTTTTTCTTTTTTGTGGGTGAAATCAGTGTCATGTTCAAAAGCCAAATACGGTCCACTCTCCTGTCACTATCGTCCCATTTCCTAAAAAAAAATCAGCTGATATTGTCTATGGGCCCCCCCAAAGAAAATGTCAACAACTGTAGTGATTTCTTTCAGTTGCATGTGATTGCTCCATTTGTACCTTCTTGGTGAAGTTGGTCGAGGAGGAGCCCACCATGGCCCGGTTGGTGACTCTTCCATTAAACACAGACTGAACTGAACTGATGAAGCTGGACTTTCCACAACCAACCGGCCCCAGGAGGAGAACCCGAGCCTGAGTCACCTCCTCACAGCTCGGTCTGTATGAGCTGACGGTCTTCATCAGGCTTGTCCTTTGCCTAGATTACATTTAAGAAACCTGCTGTTCAGAACACTTTAAGTAGAATAAAGGCATGGGAAGAGTGCATTCACCTAAACGGAGTATTAACGAAATAATAATGTGTTCATAGATTTTCTCGTTGCTTTAAATGAGCAGAACTATATTCATTTGATTTCTGTGAACTCAGATAATTGCAAACTTGACTTGAATATCAAAGTTATACTCACTCTTCTGTCCACTCCATGTTTCTCCATTGAAATTCCAGCTGAGCTCCTGTGGAGAGTTTAAGAGCTGATGAGGATTTATGGAATATACAGTTTCCTATGTTTCACCTCTTTCACCCAACCTCTTCTACGTGCACCAGACAAAGGACTTGTCTCTGTACTTGTCTTGTTAGATCTTAGTGCTGCATTGGACACCACTGACCATCACATCTTACGTGTATTACAGATACTGGAACGTTTTATTGGCATTAAAAGAACCACAAAAAGCTAGTTTAAGTCCTATAAATCAGCATGATCCCAGTTTGTACAGGTAATGATAAATTCTGCATGCACACCAAACTTAGTCATGGAGTTCCACAAAGTATTTGTACCAATATAATTCACCTTGTTCATGCGTCCTTTAGGTAATATTCTTTTTTCATATATATGTATATATATAGATAGAGAAATAGATCGATAATCTGATGTTCAAAATGCCAGACATTGGCCCCAATCAGCCAGGCCATTAATCTGTCGACCCCTAGGAAACGCTATAAATTTTGATTGTTACTCAGATGATACCTAATTATATTGATCAATTAACCCAGATGAAACCAATCAGTTAACTAAACTTCAGCAGTGTTGTGCGGATATAAAGACCTGGATGACCTACAATTTTCTGCTACTAAATTCACAAAAAAATGAATTTTTAGTGCTTGACTCTAAACATCTTACCCTGGCCTCTAAGGAATCTCAGCGTAATCTTTGCTCCAGATATGTCCTTTAACTCCCACATAAAACAAACCTTATGCCCTGCATTTTTTAAATCTAATTCAGGTAGGTACTACCTGATAGTACTACTGATAATACTAGCTCAGGTAGGTTTTTCTTTAACGACATGTCTTTCCTGCTGTGTTTGTGGCACTCAAAGCTAAGTGTTTTTAATGAGACACCGTTGCCTTTCCAGCCATATTGGTGCCAATCAAGGGTCATGCAGCTGTCTTTCCCTAACATTAGTTTGTGGCAATCAAAGCCGGTTGTTTTGTTTTTTTAGCAACATGCCTTTCAAGCAGTATTTGTGGAACTCAAAGCCGAGTGTTTTTAGTGATATTCCGCTGTCTTTCTGGCCACATTTGTGCTGCTCAAAGCCTACCTCTCAACCCCTTACGCAAGTCCCCCCATGTGACTAACACTTACCATAATCTTTCCCCAACCATAACATGTAGATCTGTACATGTAAATCTAACCGCTGACCCCCCTCTTACCGCCAACCCCGTCTGCGTCAAGATACAACACAAAAAGCAGCCTCTGGCGTCATTTTGACTTGTGCCCGAATACCAAAGTTATATTAGTAGACATGAGACCATGCTGATCTATCAAGAGTAGGCTTCAGACTCGACTCTTTGTCAAAACATATTAGTTTGAAAAAGCTTTGTTAGGCTGATATATAGACCTAGACTGCTGGTAGACTCCCCCTCCCCACTTCTCCATTTGCAGATATTCATGTTTCATAAAAGCATGATACTAACTTGGCGTCTTTGCAGGCAGCTTTGTGATTTCTCGTCTCAAAAGTTCCACTGGATCGTGGTTGCGACGGCTGCCATGGTCCTGCTTCAAGCCCAGTGCTGCTGTTATTTTTATGAGTGATGTCATTGTTATTACTACTATTATTATATTATACATATACACATTATTGTCATATACATGCTATCATATACTATCATGTATTATTTTATACACATATTATACATATACTATCATTAGTTATTATTATTAGTTTAGTTTTACGCATATTTTTATTAATATTATTTTAGTTATTTTAACTATTATTGTTGCTCTATCTCCCTCCCAAGAAGCTCCCAAGAATATCAGAGGTCAATTTTAAGCATATTGATGTAAAAGAAGGCAATTTCTTTTTTCCTGCCTTGGCTGAGGAGGTTGTGAGGGACAATGGAACAAATTTGAGATTCCTATATCTGTGTTGTTTCCTTTTTGTGTTTTTTTTAGCAGCATGTCCGAACAATGAATAAAAACCACTGGAGTAAATAATCAGTGGCAGCGCAGACCATTGACAATTTTCTTAGTATGGAGCCGTTTAGTAGCTTACCTGGAAATGTAAACAAAGGTTTGTCCTCCCTTTTCTCCGTTGAACTGGCACTTGTAACTTTGCTGAGACAACTTATGGATCCTGCTGATGTGCTGAAAACAGGCTTGGCTGAGGTAGCTGGAGTCGTGGAAGGTTTGGTTTGGAGTCCAAATGTAAAGCCACCCAGACTGATAAGAAAAACAATCACATGCTTGAGAGGGAGAGCATATATAAAATGAAATCTTGGAATCAGCCAAAATGCTGATTTTTGCCAGTATAACAAACTGATTATTGACAGAGTAAACGTACAATGCATCAACCCTAAATTTAAGTATTTCTCATATTTTGCTAAATAAATAAATATTACATACACTGAAAAGCATTGCATTCATGTCTCCATCGGCTGGGGTGACATCAAAATAAGAGTATGCATAATAATTTGTGTTAATGCCACCACAGAAGAAACTTTATCATCACTAAAATTAAGTGGCAAAAATGTGGATATATCTATACTGGTACCTGTTACTGGCCCAATGAGTTGTTATATAATGGCATATTGGATATCAGCAAAACAAATCCAGTATTGGGCATCCCTAATAAATATGCTTACACTACATATTCAGTCCTATGGGCTGTTCCACAGTGCCTTTCAAGTTTTAAAGTTTTTCATTTTCAAATGGTATTAATTTGAAATTTACAGGTTTTAATATTTTCCATGAGTACCATATTTTACTAAAAATATAAAAAATAACCCTCATTTTTTTAATTTCTCACCATTATGGTACTGTGCTGCTTTAAGGAAAAGTAGGCTACCCAAAAGCGTACCCTCACAAAACGTTTTTTTTTTTGAAAATTTCTTTAGATTACACTGTCTATTTTATTCAAAAAAAGAGAGAAAATGACATCATAATGGGTATCTTCCTTTAGGCGGTCAAATATCAGTCTGTCTGCAAACGATTAAGAAAGTCTGTGAATGAGATTTGCCGTCTCCTACACAGTGAAGGGACTAAAATTTACCACAGGTTTCTAAAGTTAATCTAACTATCATCATTTCATATACATTTAATTAAAAGGCTTTTTACAAAAGTGAGTAAAATCGGCAACAACAGTCTTGTAACAGGTTGGCTGGACATTTGGACAAAATAACTATCATCTTAAAAGAACGTCTTCTGTGAAACTAAACTTTGCAAAATCTATCTGCCTTACTTCAATCTGAGTGAAATATTACCCGATTTTTTCTCCTGTTTCCTTCTGCATATTGGCTGCTGCGTGCAAATCCAGACGTGGCGAATAATAACCACACAGTTGGAGAGAGGTGAGTCCGTTTCCGAGGAAAAGAAAGTGAAACCTAAAGACATCGCAGCGCATAGAAAAATGGATGGTGCATTCACGTGCTCCTTGGACAGTCCCATTTCCAGCTTTGAAAAATTGGTCTTCCGACTTCAGTGTTTTGGTGTGCTCGTGAACTCTCTAAAGATTCCTTGTATTCTATTGGCCAGAGCATTTACACAACACGTTGATAACAGTGTAAAGCTTTATATTATTTAAGTGCCCCAGACTGGTTAGTGTAGACCTACCAATATTGCTGATAAATAACTTGTTGGGTCTAATTAATCTAGGTCACTTTACCTGGACAGTAACTGACGGTTACATCATAATAATGCAAACGACATATGTGCATTAGCATTAAATTATAAATTAAATTATATTTATTACTAATTACCAAACATTTAGGCTACCTTTGAATCAAAAGGAGACCGTGCTTTTGCCGTTAGGGCCCCTTGGCTTTGGAATGATCTGCCTGCTCACAGAATTATTATTATTATAATTATTATAATTAATTATTATTATAAGCAACATCAACCTGTTTTAGATGTGCACGTGCTAAATGAATTCGCTAACTTTTCCAAAAATACCGACAACACGTGAATGCAAGATAAGCACAGCAGCTTTATCTGCAGCCTACAGTGCGAGCTTGTGGCTAACAAACATGATCACTTGACTTTTTGGGCTCTTGGCATGAAGATGAGAAAATTACTGATGTTATTGAACACACATTTCAGCATTTCAGGACAATGGTGATTATATTTGTTGGCACCTCTAACATCTGGACATGACTTAAAATGAACAACTGTGGATTACATCTGTGGATGATTATCCCACCTAAAAGAGGAGGATACCAACAGGGCAAGTTTCACAAAGGTTCATCCTCAAGTTGTTGTGCAACTAATGTTTTCAAATTTAGTTTATACATATGCATTTTCATTTCTCTAACATAGCCTCCATTTAAGAGGGTGACTCTGAGTTTAAAATACTGCAGAAACTATGACATACACCGCTTTTAGTGAGAGAAAGTGTGAAAAAGACTGATTTTGCTGGTATATTTTAAGAGCAAATAGCCCATCAGATCTTATATGACTTAGGTCAGGGAATGGTGGAAATGTTTCTGATGTGATTGAGGATGTGTAAGATTCATAGCTAGATGGATGATGGTTGGACTACAAATCAGTGGGGCCAGACACGCAGTTTCCCAGCTAGCAGGGAACGTCCCCACAACATTGGCTAACGTTACCTACAAGTTGCAATAATGTTTTAAAGAAAGCATTTTAATCTAATGTTCAAAGAACCTTTTCAGGATGTTTAGCATTTCAAATAATGTTCCTATAAGGTTAAATGCTGATTAAGATGTATTGTTTTAACTGCAACATTCTGAGGATGTTTTAGTGATGTTGAAAGGTGACAGATTATAGCGTTCTTGAGAACAAAGGAAGAACATTTTAAAAGCAACATTCAGAACACGTTATTGAGGCCTGAGATGACAGACCTTTTTTTCTTTCAAATGTCTTTTTATTTATTGACAATATTAAATAAAACTAACTGAACTTTTAACATTTTTTTGTTTTCCACACCTTTTTTTAAATGAAAATTTAATGTAATGTGTTAACAATAAAAAATATTTTTAACATTTTTTGATGTTTATAGAGAAAACTTGCCGCTGAAAACATTACTAAAATATTGCATTGGGTGCATGTACCATTCTTGAGTACAGTTACTCAAGTAAAGAAAAAGAGGTATTTCTACTTTAGAGGATAAAACAACCTTGCAGCATGCATGTGTGGAGCTGGAACAAATGCACTTAAATTAAGTTAAAAAGCCCTTATTCAAAACATAGTTACTTAAATTAAAACACCAACTTGTTTCGACCCTAAAGTCTTCATCAGGGTGCAATTCTGGATTCCTGATAACCTTTTCACACCTTGATTTTACCTTAAGGTTGAAACCAGTCTGTGTTTTTATGCAAGTAGCCATGTTTTGAAAAAATACTTTTAACTTCATATAAGTGCATTTGCTCTTGGTCCATGATAAAGAGTCCTCGAGCACACCACTACCTTGTTCTCACAAGTTTGATTCAATATTTTTATCTCACGCAACTTGGACTTATAATCCCCTGCACTTCAGTGGGAAATGTTTTACTTTCCACTCTGCTGCAATTATTTGGCATTTTAAGTCACTGGTTACTTTGCAAATGAAAATGTTTGTACATAGACTATATGAAAATATACATCGGATCAAACAGTCGAATTATTTAAAAATGAATTGGCAACCATTGTGATGATCATCTAAGTGATTTTTCACGCAAATAAATCTCATGGTTCCAGCTTACTTTAATTTTAATTATTCTAATTATTTTTGATTAATTAAACTGAAAAAAAAATCTGCATTGAGTAATTTTATTTTTAAAACTTAAACACATGTTCCTGATTGTATTTACATACTTTTACTTAAGTAATATTTTCAATCAGGACTTTTACAAGTAACAGAGTATTTTTGACAGTGGGGCATCATCATTTACTTAAGTAAAGGATCTGAATACTTCTTCCACCCCTGTCAATACAGAGTATGATAATGATAGGCAAGTGTGAAAAATAAAGATATATACACAAACTACTTAATAACATGCGTTATGGGATACAAATAGTCACATGAAAAAATACTTTACTTACACATTTTTTACTTATACACAAGCACAAAAACATATAGATGTGTTATTGAAAATGATCAAGTAGCAACACGTGTATGTAATGTTTCTGCTCACTTTATCCACTAGAGGGAGCTCTAATGTGGCGTTTGAGGCTGCAGATGCTCACCTGGTAGCTGACAGCAGGGGTCAACCTGTGGCCACCCTTCAGTCTCCCTCCTCCACAGGGAGACCTCGTAGCTCCACATCCAAAACTCCTGCAGTCAAGGAAAAAGTGTCACACAATCGCTGTCATCACTCAGTAGCTTTTAATAACAGATTTTGATCTGAATATTCATCTTTATCCTAATTAATGGTGCTGATTGCAATATCCTGGATAAGAATCTTGCTCTGTGTGTGTGTGTGTGTGTGTGTGTGTGTGCGTGTGTGTGTGCGTGCGTGCGTGCGTGCGTGCGTGCGTGCGTGCCTGTTTTCATGAGTGTTTGCTACTTCAGCTTCACTCAAGAAGACTACTTCTCATACATGTTTTCTCTATATTTATGCATTTTACCCATGTTGTCAGCACAGTCTGCAGACTTTGAGTGTTCCTGTACTTCATACTGTCACCTCCGGTGTTCATCAAAGCAGCCTGAGATTTTGTTTCAGCTCCTGGTCCAGTGAGCCCGTCAGGAATCCTGCAGCAGATCACATCTATCAGGTGTTTACTTGGTAAGACATCACCAAATCATCTCTGTGTTTTACCACCACCACTCTAGAATCCACTGAAAAAAACTCAGAATTCATGGGATCTAAAGGTCAGGAGATCCAAAACTTGACATACTTAATGTTCCCAAACAGAAACAGGTAACATTTGAGAAGACTGACACATCAGTTAACGTTATAGTTGGAGCTGACGATGACACCAAAATCAAAAGTACAACCTGCTGTGGCCTTGTGGTTATGACTGGGTGTCATTGAAGGTGAGCTGATGGTTTGACAGCAAATACTATCTATAGGTTGTTATCTGTGAATGGTAGAAAAACAGTAACTGTGTAAAACAAACCGCATGATTTAACTGTACTGTAAAAACAGCACAAATGTATTTATAGATTGCTCCAAATGACTAAGGATTTTAGCAGTAATTCACCCCTGGGTTCCCTTGTCGTGAAGGTTTTTTGTTTGACGCCTAAAATAAGGTCATTGGTTGACACACGTTTCAAAGACTTTCATGTTTTGTACAACTACATAAAAAAAAGTATCATGGAAGTATCAAGGCTGCAGGCTGTTAGTAATACTGAGGTCACAAGTCCTGCCTGTGACTTTTAAGGATAAGAAATGGGTTGTTTTTTGCAGCCTGGTTTTGGTTAAAAAGCAACCAACTGATAGTATTCTGTTTATATTATGTGATCAGTTCCAGATAAAATAGGTTTGTTTTTTTAATGTACAGTCAAGCACAGAAGTGTAGTAAGCAGGCATCATCAAGCAAAGTTAATGGCCATGCTAGACCATGTTCATTTTGGAGGTGTGGACTCAAGTCAGACTACTTGGATTTAATCAGACTCAAGTCACAAATTTGATGTCTTCAGACATGACTTTACAAAATCACAAAACAAAATTTAACATCAATGATTTGTGACTTCACTCGGACTTGAGCATTTGTGATGTGAGTGCAAAGACCTTAGACTCACTTTAGACTTGTAAAACAATGACTAAGTCCCACCTCTGGTTAATGCTGTTTAACACATACGGCTTCCATGGTGACAATTTCCTTTAAACCACTCAATTAAAAAAAAACACTAGAGAAACATTATTATATGAGATATAACACCAAATCATGCATACTAGGAAGTTTATATTTGAAAAGACAAGTTTAGGTATATAATCTCTTTTTCTCTACAGTGTTTATATATATCTCATCAAATATATAGAAAGGTAATGACTTGACACCTTTTCAACAGCTCCTTCTCATAATAATGATTTAGGGTTGTGATTTTGGGAAGTTCTGACTCAGCTGCTCCAGCTGATATCTGTAGTGTGGAGAGCTGCAGGTGGGAGGATGAGGGGGTGGGCTGTCTAAACAGGGAGCTATGCTCGCTATGTAGCCGTGTGACACAGCAGTCTGTTTTACAGGCGACCCATCCTCCCCATCCACTACTCTTATCCACACTGAGTGACACATGCAGTGAACGTCTCGCTCTCTCTCTGCTGCTAAACCTGCCAGTAGCATTGTTAGCCCAAAGTACAGTGAAGGATGAAATGAAAGCAGTGCGGTGATCAGTGTGAAGCGGGTTGCAGTTGAAGAGAGGACAAGAAAAATAAAAACTGAGGAACTCATTTGACGTTTGCTTCGTGACAGTCAGATTTAGCATCCATGAAAATGAGACTGTGCTTTACATGTTCTACATTTTAAATGAAATTTCCATGTACCAGAGGTGGGACCAAGTCATGATCAAGTATGTTTAAAGTCTTTGCTCTCAAGTCTCTATTTAAGTCCCAAATCAAGACTGGCAAGTCTTAAGTCAAGAAACAGGTCCTAAACTTTGGGTTTCAAGTCAAGTCATCAAATCAAGTCATCAAGTCATCACCAAATGTAATGCCATTTTAACATCAGATTAGGAATCTGGTACATTTACACAAATTATTAATTATTTAAAAGAAAACAAAAAAAAAAAAAAAGTGAAATTAACTGATTAGTGGCACACTTTGGCACAAAGACACAAACTTTGGGCTTTGGTGAAAGTATCAAGCATTTTCAAGTCAAAAAGCCCAAATCCAGGTGAAGTCACTGGTGTTAAATTCTGAGTTGACTTGCAAGTCTCATTTAATTTTGTCAAGTAAAGTCTAAAGTAAACTAATTAAAGTCTGACTCAAGTTCAAGTCATTTGATTCAGGTCCACACCCCACATACACAAGTAAATAAACTGTATCTAATCAATAGTAAAAGAAGACATTGTGCCTGTTTTACATGATTATATAGCTTTTTGTCCACCTAAATAAAAACTAGCTGACATTGATTTTCCCCCTGAATGAATCTTTTGAGCCAGTCGTTAACAAGACAGGAGCTGGCTTAACAACTTTGAAGGTCCTTTTTAAAATCTCAAATATGGACTGTTGCTGTCCCATCAGGCCAAACAGTGTAATGTTTTCAATGCTTTGGACCATGATTTAAAAAAAAACCATTATATTTTTATCACAGTGTCTCCACTTGACCAGGATTTGATTTTATTTAAATGTTACTGGAACTGGAAGTTGTGTCTGTGCTATCTGGAATACATTGCTTCAAGAACACATTAAGTCCTTTTTTTGCATCAGACATGCTCAAGTTAGGCAGACAAAACGTCAAAATGTTTGCCATGATGAGACAAATGTGGGTGGGATTAAAGGATAACAGAAGTTGGTAAATAAGTCTGCTTCTCTGTTGACTGAAGTATAGAGCTGATCACAGATGGCAATCAGTCTGTCTTTTCATTATAATTATTGCTTAAAGTCTATTTTTGTCCTTTTAAACTCAGATTAAATTTTCTCCCATGTTTCCTCTGTGAAGGTGTTAATGTGATGTTTGGATTTTGTCACTTACAGGACAGACAGGACATGATGTTCTGTACCGACAGCCTCTGATCATGTTCACAGTGCCATGTATAGACAGCAGCCGGCTAGATGCAGTCACTACACCTTAGTGTGAAGTGGGTCATCCAGTTTGTTCATTGGAATGGAGACAGTATAGCTTAATCTAGAAGTCATGTTTTGAAAAAAATGGTGATTGGTGAATGATTGTAAAGTTGCAGATTATGATGGTTTATTGTTTGGGTTAAGAAATAGCTGCATCATCCTCTGCTCTTCTTTAGCAACAAGTACCACCACTGTGCCTTTGAGCAAAGCTGTCTGAGAAGGTGATGTACCTTTCTGAAAGGTTATGTCATAGAGGCAAACAATAATCCAAACACTCTGTCAGAATTATTTCTGACTTTGTGAGATTATTCAGCACACAGTTAGATTGATTGATATCTCTCACTCATGGACTTCGAGTACTGATGACCAGTTTCTGATAACGATGAACAATAAGTCGGCGTCACAGATTTGCATTCTCCAGCATACTGCTGACTATTGTGAAGCTGTCGTTAATTCCTATTTATCTGGGGCACTCCTTATCACTAACTTCCAGTGAGTGAGTTCCAGTTTCATGGATTGATTTGCATTCTGTGAAAGCATTTCCAGTTTCTAAGAACTAGAGACTGAAGGGTAAAGTGTTGCGCCGGGGGCCCTGCAGGTGCAAACGTGACTGTGTGCATGTTTTACTGCAACCTACTTTCTGCTCTGCGACTGCATGTCTGGAGGGAACTGTGTTGTGAAATTCATGTTTTGGTTTTCTGTGTGCGCAGTCAAGTTAAACTTGTTATACATTATAGGACTTATACAGAACCTATATACACAGTCCATACAGCATTCTTTTGTCTTTGATCCAGCACTGTCTGTTCAGGTGCAGGGACAGTGATACTTCAGGCTGTTTTGATGACTTCTTCTACCTGTGTACTGCTTCAGATTATTTACATGGCTGTCACTCAGGGTGATCCATTTTACAAAGTATGTGTGAAAGTACAGTAATTGAAACCACCTCACTGGGTGGCAAAGTGCTGGCAGAGGGCCATGCAATCGAAAGGTCTCAGGTCTTCACTGTCCAAGTCTCCTTGAGCAAAGAAAGTGCTATTCAAATGTCGCTATTATTACTAAATAATTCTCCACAGTCTGCTTATGGGTGGAGAATTTAAATTGCTGGATGTGATAATGTTTATGTGTTTAGACAGGAAGCGCTTGATGATGTCACCCGACTGTCTCTGGGTTGTTGTGGTTCCTGTCTCAAACAGAAAGTCTGTGACTCACCTTGAAACACCTAGTGTGTCATTAAAGTCGATACCTGGTGTTAGCCACTACAGACAAAAATACTTTTCACATCTATCTTGGTTTGACAAATAGTTAAATTACAGCTGGTCAAAGAAGAAGATCAGTTTTTGTCTTGTAAACATGTAGCTGCAGAGTGCTGCTGGTCCTGTGGTTCAACAGGTGGAGCAATGCTGCCAGGTTTGGAGATTTGATTTCTAAGCGTGCAGCAAGTGATAACAGCTGTGTACTGAATGAGACAAAGGCATCCAGCAGTTACAGAAAAACTGTGATGTGTTTGACGGGGATTTGTGTAACTTGGCAGTGCATGTTAGAGAAAAAGTGTGCAAAACAGGAGATGATTTCTACTTTTGCTGTTAGCAGTTATTCCAGAAAAAGATTTTCAGCTTTTAAAGTATTCAAACTTTGTTAGTTGCTTTACCTCTGCACCTTCATTATCTGTGAAGCAAGAAAGTTGAGAGATTTTGTCTGAAATCTGGAGAGATTGTCAAGGCAATTTGGTGGTGAGCAAGATAATAATAAACATAAGTTTACTACTTTTTTGTTCATCTTCTTTCTTTGTAGACTGATATTTTTCTTATGATTTGTCCTCTTGTCTATGCGCAAATTAAAGGTGCAAATTTTCAAAACTTTGGTTACGTTACTCAAGTGTCCATGAAGACATGAAAAATGGAGCATTTCATTTGTAGTCTAATGCCCATTGCTGTTTTGTATGGTGAGATTGTGGCAGAAAGGATAACAAAAACGGCAAACTATCCTACCAGTTTGTTTATGTTTTGAAGGGGAGTCAATGGTGACAGTTGGTGTTTAGAAAAAGGTGACATTAGCCTTTACACTTCATTGCCTCTTATGATGAAGGGAGACTTGTACAGACAGCTAACAGTAGCACACATACAATTTTTAAAGGAAGGAGCAGATGTCATTTTAAAAATTTGTAGCAGGTTGATTGAGCTTTCTGTGAAAAGACAAACATACAGACATCAATTATTATTTAAAGATGATGTTTACTGGTCTTAAAACATGTCTGGAATGCCACTTTAAACCAATTTTAGGGAGGCCAAAACAAGAGTCAGTGTCTGAGTATCTGACTATATTCCTGCAGCCTAATAAGGATCATGCATGCAATAAAAGGACATCGGTAGATGTGGATATAGAAAGAATCAACGTGACTTGTAGAGGTCGATGAACCTCGGCGAATCTCCCCTCTACCTCACACACACTGTAAACAAGCTTTAATTAGTAAGTCAAGCTATCGAATGTCTCTCTGTCACCAGAGCTGCTTGTTTGTGCACGAGACTTTGGCACAGGAGTACTTATGTACTTACTGTCCTGGCATGTAGGACAGCAAGAAATGACTTCCGCTCCTGTCTGTTTAGGCGTACATTTGGATGGTACCCCAGGTCTGCATCAGGGCTTTCAGCTCTCTATCCACTGTCCATCACCAGGTTTCTTTGGGTTTTCTCTTTTTACGTTGTCCCTTTTTGTGTCCAGTCAAGGGAAGTTCTCATGACGTCATCCTGCTCTTCCCATGATAAAGGTGTCTTTATTACCTTGATAGGACAGAGTGAGTAGCTGTTGATTGGAGATGTGCAGGAGTTCTCTGAGGCTTCTTGTGTGTAATGTTAACAGCTTGGAGAAGTCACTCTGTGATTCTCCAGCAGTCTGTATAGCTGTATAGCACTGTAGAAAGGACACAGTGATGGTGCAGTTTTCACTTGGTTTTGATGCTGTTCTGCAGGATTTTCACAGATTTCAAAAGGTGTTTCTGGCCTTGCTTAGTCATCTTTTGATGTCACTGTCTGCTTCTCTATTGTATATAACAGTGCTGCCAAGACATACAAACTCTTGTGATTTAGGTAGGCTTTCTCCATCCACCTGTATCAGTGAGCAGTTTTGTGCATTCAAGGTCATCACCCCTGTTTTCTTCAGTCTGATTATAAATCCTATATATTGTACAAAAGTGAAGAGACAGGATGTTTTTTCCAGCATGTGGCAGTGGGCAACGCATTCTCATCTAAACTTGTCAAAAACAGCAACTCTGTCAGTGAACTTTCATGTCAAATTATGACCTGCTAAGCACCTTTGTGCATCAGTTTTAGACATCCAAGGAGGACGTGTTGATTTCCACTTGTTACGTGCATGAACATCCATTTTCACAGAAAATGCACAGTTTCTGCTCGTTATATTTACACAGTCTTAAATAAGTAAAACATTTGTTTTTTGGTTTACTTCCTTAGATTTAGGCAACAAAAGCCTGTAATTAGTTTCAGAAAAAAAACTCATAGTCTGGCTGAAAAGAACTATGGTTGTTACCAGCAAAATGTCATGTCACTTGACATACCTCATTAGTACAGCATGCAACACATACTAGCACACTATGTTGTAATTATAATAACTCTGTTAACTTTGGTTTCACACAGGAAACAAACAGCAGACTCCTGAGTGAAAGTTTAGACTTTGTTTGACCCATCCACCAACCCTCACACCCTCCCTATATGAACTTTCATGCTCTTTTTATACTATTGTAATACTGCTGCCACCCCGTGCATCAGTCTGTGACAGCAACGTCCACTGACAAAGCAGCAGTATTTGACGAGTTGGGATGCTATCGGCTACATCAACATCTGCTACCACCCAGTGCATGGAAAGAGCAACCATCTCATCCCTTTAGGTTGGTCTTCAGTTGTTCTTTATGTCATCCAATCTTTGTCTATATGATGGTGGTGTTAATGTGTTTTCACCATAATCTGACCTAAATGAGTCTCCTGTTGACAGGTTTCCAATTCATTAGACATTTCTGTATTCCTCTTTTCCAGGATGCTATCCAGTCATGGTGGTGGTTACCATTTCTTCAAAGATAAAGAATTGTTTCTTATGTGTGGGTTTTGAGTAACCCTGATCCCATCCATTCACTCTCCATGATTCCAAGGATGTACAATTAGTAATTCCTCATCTCTGCGATCACATGTGTGAGCTCACTGGTTTCGTACATGGCTCGCACACTCGAGGATCCAATCCAAGCCTTGCATTTGATGTTGAGGACCTCCACCTTCTTGTCAGAAGGTTCCTTGGGGCTTTCACTTCCGCCCATGCACACGGTAGTGTTAATATCCTTTGTTACCATTTTGTAATAGTACTTTAAATCTATGGGACTGGGTTGTTTGCTCTGTACCTAACCCCTAATGGGACCAGCAGATTGCACTTTGTCAGGCCTCCAGCCTTCAACCTGACTGACTTGGGTGACCTGACCAGGGACTGTCTTTATAGTTCTTGGGGTCACTAAGGCACACAACCCCAATCAGGACAAAGTTGCAATCCTTCAGCAAACACTGTCTAAAGTATAAATAAGTTTCATAAACAACTTTTGCAATTAAATTAATTTCAAAGGGTTGTTAAGAATATATATATATATGAGAAGAGTCAAAGATAACTGGTCAAGAAAAGATTTGCCACTAGTAGGAGGTGTGTGCATCCATTTCATCCCCTGCTCCAACTTCTTTACAGGGCAAAATATGGTACAAAATGTAAGTCTGAAAGATGTCTGTGTTGTGACTTTTAAGGTGGTAATCTACAAGTTTATCTATTCTCCCTGTTTGGTGCTGTTGCATGTCTTCACTATACTTCCCAAAAAAACAGATTAATAAATGGGGAGCTGGTGGAAATGCTTTTACAAGATTTAATCTTTTAGTGCACGTCACTATGACACTTAAACACCTTGTTCAGATGATAACACAAGTGCATTGCTGGTTCATGAATCTTCCATTAGTATTTCATCTCAGCTGGCTGAGCTGTTGCTTTGCGTCTGACAGTCTCAAATCCGTCTGGCCAGTGGCCTGGAGGAGGAAACATTGTTCAGCCTCACAGTGTTTACATCTCCAGTCTCTTCCAGGTGAACACAGCCTGCGGTGTAGAGGAGAAGCCAGAATCCTCAGTTTTGCTGAGAAATGCCCATCCATCCCTGTTTAGTATATAAACTCTCACCATTATTACCTCTCTGTTTTGCCTCTGGTAAAGTTGTTTTTACTCAAACTATACCTGTGAAAAACACATAGATTAGATATATCACTTATACCTCGCTCGAATTTGGTCAATTTAAGCCTTCTGTTACTTCAGATTCTTTCTGGCTTTGCTTCTATTCGTCACACACACTAACAGAAACAGTGTTGTTAACAGAGTTTATAATGGATTTTTCAACTTTTATGTGTGCATAATCAGGGCGTAGTGACTGATGTTTGCAGCCAAACATCTGAAAATTAGAGAAAGCACAGAAGAGAATTGAGAGAGGGAGAGCAAAGGAAAGAAAAATTAAATTAGACGGAAATAGGAGGAAGAAAAAAATGGATGAGTAGAGTAAACTAAAGGAAAGGAAGAGGAGGAGAAGCAAAGAGGAGAAGGGGAAGGGGGCAGGAACCGGTCTGAACCAGCGCAGGCTGACTCTTGGAGCTTTATACCCCTCCTCACTTCCCTCATTTCCCTCCTCCTCCTCCTCCTCCTCCCCCCTCCTTCTCCTCCTCCTCATCTTTCCTCTGACTCAGACCAGCTGAAATTTTTCTTTAAGCGCTCCGTCATGCGCTTGTTGTCACTAGGAACAATTTGGATACACATTCCCCAGAGTGTAAGGGGATCCACAGCAGAGCGAGGGCAGGGCTGCTGGTGGTAATGTTGGGAAGATCCAGGACTTGTGGTGATGGGCAGGTGTCCCAGGACATATTACATAAGGGATCAGGAGATGACCTGAGACGGAGGGCCAAATGGGTGCTTTGATAATCAGGCAGACATGTTTGATATTATTGAAATTACTTTTGGTAGATCAGTTTGTTTTTTCCATGCTACAGTGTGTGTGTTACCGCTGCATAGTCTCAAAAATGTAACGTTGTAAGAGAAATGATTGATTTAAAGATTCTTAGTGCGTTAAAGTCTCGGATGATGGTGGTGATGAAGAGAAGAGGAAGCTGGTGCAGATGAATATGCAATATATAAAGGGCAATTAGAGTGTGTATGCAGTGATGATTGGTTCAGAGTGGAAGAGTAGGAAAAAAATCAATTATTTGGAATTAACCATGTCGGGAATATGGGACAGACTGGTTATATAATCACTGTAAAGCAATATTAGATTTAGGTGAGGAGGGGTGAATATACTGGCATTGGGACTTGTTTTTCAGTGGGTCAGAGTTTTATAAAACCCTGATTAAAGAAAGGGGCCAGTGAGGTCAGCAGTGTCTCCGTCCGTCCCATGAGCCAACCTTATCTGTGTCACAGGGCTCATCCAAACGGACACTATTCCTGGACTAAGCCAGCTGCCAAGTCCTAAACTTACTTTTGTGTACCAGTTAATGCTGGCTGCTGTCCTGACTGTGATCAGACACCTTCTATTAATATACATTATATTCATGTCTTAACTCATCAGAGCAAACATGGAGTCACTGCACACCAATGCCAATTCCAATTGGGGTGAGGGTTAGGCGGATGCTGTAAACAAGTTTCATAACTTTTTTGGATGAATATTAGTTATTTCAGATAGATAAATGTCTGTGATATTCTATTCATAGCTTAATTTGACAGACTTTTCATTCAGAGTATCTGTTATATAATGAAATTCCTCATTCAAAGGCAAAAATTTACAGCGTTCCATGAGGCTTCAGAGGCAGTCTATGAAAAACACAGAATCTGAAGTTATGACATGACTGATGGTGTAAGAAAGACGTTTTGCTACACAAATGTCTTTTGCTTTTTTCCAGGGCTGGTAAACAATTTTGATGTCCATATTGACAAGGTAAAGCAATTCTTACCAGATTGTCTTGATTAGGAATCAAATTACAGAAAAAAAAACTGCATGGGACCAGCAGAAAGTGGGTATGTCTGTAAAGGGGAGACTCATAGATACCCATAGAACCCATTTACATTCAGATATATTGAGGTCAAAGGTCAAGGGACCCCTGTGAAATGACCACCAAAATTTTGCCTGACTTTGGAGCTTTATTCAGCTCCCTTAGTAAGAAGCTAAATGACATGGTTGGTACCACTGGATTACTCAGGTCTGGCTTTAAAACTCGGCCTGGTACAGCCTCTTAAGGACAGGGATGTAAACCTGCAATTAACACTTTAAGAAAAGAAAAAAAAAAAAAACATGTCATGTACAGACCTTAATGGTATCATAATTAACACACTGACAACCCTACTTTTCTCCAATCTTTGCTTCTTTGAGAAAAGATTAGTGATTATTTTACCTCTTTGGCCCTCGAACATGATAAGTAGATGCAACTAGATGCTGTTTGTGCGTCTCCAGCCCAGTGGAATAAATGCCCTCATTGGATGTCTGAAGCAGGGGAGGAGGCGTTGCTGGAGGTCAGACTCCTGACCTCTGACCTCACCCCATAACTCTGCCAGGAGTCTCACACTACATGCAGGGCAGTCATCAATTCAGAGCACTGTGAGCTGCTCTGCTGACACAACTTTTATAACGCATGACCAAAGCAGCGGTTTACTGCTGGAGCTGCTGCACCACATGTAATAACATCATACTTGTTGCTTTCATCGACAACACCACTGAAATTTCTTCTTGTATACTTGTGAAAGTCCAGGTTTGATTTGCAAAAACAGGAGGAAAACATGAAGGTGGCAGCTTTTAAAAGGTCAATAATATTTTACAAATTTACAAATTTAATACCTTGCTAAATGTAATTAAAAAAATTATTTGTCTTTCACCATTGAGTACCATACATATTTTTTTCTGAAACAGGGTCCCATGATAGTCCACTGGGAGGGGAGGAACTTCATTTCCTTATTGTTAGCTTCAATATTTGGCTAAATCAAAACTGCATTTCCCATAAGCCCCATTATTCTCTGTCCGCTATTCGCTATTCTCATGACTGAAGAGGATAAACGTGTTGGGGTAATTTGATCATTGATCTTACACTCCCTCCACAATTTGCAATCACCAACGACTCTGTAGACTTACAGAAAGTACAGGGCCCTTTTCTGTCATGGATGTATAAAGAGAACTGCAAACCATGTTCAAAGTTGACACTCCAGTCATTCCGATGAAACTGAAAAAGTTGTTACAGATTTTTTCTAACTTGTACATTTTTGAAACCATTGAGAATGCACATTAAGGACCCTGTCTGGCTGAACACATGAAAAATGTGTGTTTCCGAGGACAGTGATACGCTCCCTCTGATTGGCTAGTGCTTGTTTCCTTCATTGGTTGAATTGGTTAGGTTTAGGCAAGAGGAGTGGGGCTGGTTTGGGTTAGGGCAAGAGCGTCAGGGTGAGCTGTTAAGAGGCAGAATAAGGCAGCATAGGGTGGGTCATTTCTTCATTTCTGCAAATTTGCAGACCATGAGAATGGTATGAAAATGTTTTTACTGATTTGGCTCTTTAAGATGGTTTAATTTCTTTATTGGACCTAACGGTTCAAATATTGATGATACAAAGAATGATTTCATATTGTGCTCTGGGAGCTTACATTCTTCTTTTTTATTCTGATAAGCAATCTGTGTGATTTCCCACAAATTCAACCTGAAGGGTGGAGGGTTAAGGCCACTATCTAGTTCCTCAGTGATGGTCTTGTTGTTCATAGTAATATGACTGATGTTACTAAATGTATGTGGTTAGGAATAATTGAATTTAAAATATGGCACATAGCTCTTCTAAAAGGCTTTGATCTTACTGAGTCAGACTAATCCTGAGAAGCAAGTTCGCGCAAGTTGGTAACTCCAAACTGACTATGAGACAACAGAGTGTTTAAAATGACATTAAAGCTTTCTCGTGTACCTCATTGATGACCATCCAGGTGTCTTTGTGCAATACACTAGGGATGTTTCAGTGAAGCTCAGTTGCCAACAATAGAAACTAAAGTTTAGCAGGATATCGGGCATGACGTTGCCATAAAACAGCCCCAAAGCAGAAATCCTGAATAAGTGTCTCCTCTCCTCATCTAAACCCTCACCACCTAAATTGTTGGAAAAACATGCATTATAATCTAAGTTAAGCATATTTGGGCAAAAATCCTCATCTGCCACAGCTCAAAATCAGTTCCACCTGGACGAAGGCAAAGAGGCACTACTTAGTTTTTCCATTGCATAACTCTCCAGCTGCATTTTATTTGTTTCTCTAGACAGTTTAAGGCATGGCCGTTCTCTGTATAGTGAATGTCTACATACAGATGTATCTATTGAAAGCACATTTTTGCAAGCCATATTGTGTGTATGTACAGTGGAAATGTTTGAAAAGAGCCAGTATTTCTCTATTTTCAGCTGCCAGTAAAAACCTTCTGGTAATTGTTGGGTGAAACTCTTAGTTTTGTTAAATAAACATTGCTTTTCTATGTAGCATTAAAGCGAAGCTACAGGATGAGGGCCGAAATCTGTAAATACTGTGTAAATTCATGGCCTGACTTTTTAACAGCAAGAGAAACATGTTTTTCCTGCAAAACATTCAGTTTAATTTAATTTTACCAACAGAAATACTGAACAACCTTTAAAGGTTAACCTATGACCGCTAAGGACCATTTACATGCAGATTGCTAATGTTCTGTTTGTATTTAAATCAGGACATAAAGGAATACTTCACCCACAAAATGAGCATTTGTAAATCAATGTATCAAGCCATGTTATTTTGAATTTGTAGGGGAAAAAAAACAAAAACATTTTTCTCCCATGCCTCTGTGGCAAATGGTGAACATATTGATTTGCTGATTGGGGGGCACATTTTACATCAAAACTATATTTAAAATTTCTAACACCACTCCTGCGGTATAATGCAAGTCTCATGTATCCAGTCATATGCTCAGAACTTCCAAAATACATGCATTTTGGCTGAAAAAAATAAAATAAAATAAAGTGGAGTCTGGCTTGAATAAAGCATAGATAAGCTACACTTTCAGCTCAGTTTTTTTATTACGCTGCACAAAAGGTGTAAGACTTTTATTATCTCTTAGATGTGTTGATGTTTTGCTGTTTTTAAAGCATCAATAAATCAATATGTTCACTGTTTTCCATAGAGGATTGCTAAAAAAATACATTTTTTTCACAAATTCAAGGTCACATGGCATGACTAACTGATTTACAAATGGTCATTTTGTAGGTGAAGAATTCCTTAAAGGTTCGACACCACCTGCATCCAGTTTGAGCCTTTCAAAACCATGGTGCAAATCTCTTTGTAACATTTAATTTTTGGCTCAATTTAAGCTGCACAATCAAAAGAAAAACAGAGCAACTCTCAAGCAGCCTGTTTGTTACACAGAAACCAGGCTGTCCTGCCAAGACAGAGACCGAAATGTAGGCAGGAAGAAGGAGTCAAAACAAATGCTTCGACTTGAATTAAGCACAATAGACAGTCTGACATTTTCAGACCTATGAAGGACACTTGAAGAAATGGATCAATATGAGAATGAGTGCTTCACCTTTGTTAGTCACTGACATTTTAAGGCATCTCAGTGCTGTGGTTCCACTAGAGTTCAAATATTCTCCCTCTCAATAGAACAGACAAACAAACTAAAGATGTCAATGCTCCAGACGAAATAAACCAACGTGCCTGATGTGAACACACTTTTGGAAATGCTCAGTATTGTACTGCAGCCCCACAGAACAGTGTGAACTCAAGTCTCTGCTCGACTCTCGCATAGCTCAGCTGTGCATCTTTCCTGTAAACACAGCAGTAACTCTGCTGCTGCTGCTGCTGGTGTTTGAGTTAAACAGCTGTGCGAATGACCCGACTCTCCATCGGTTCAACTCACAGAAACAAGAGCACATGCACACGTGAAACATAAAGACTGTATATGCTGAGCTTCTTAGGGAAGTTTGTGTGATAATCACTGTCTCATTCTATTGATTATATCTGCTGTGCACCTTTATATACAGTATGAAGTAGGTCTGATATTTTTGGAGGCTACATTTTCCATAAAGAAAGCCAAGACAGGGATCATCATAGTTAATTTGTCTTACCCCACTGAGCAAAATTTAAACACTGTCTCCAAGCTTTAGCTCTGTTATAGACCAGGATTTATCAGCTACATATAGCCTAATTTTATCTTAAAGTAATTACTAAATATATTAAAAATACATAAAAGCCTGTGACTAATTAACAAAAGTACTGCATACCCCCATGCTTACGTTATGAATGTTTATTTTTTGTCAAACAAACAGATTCTGTATACTTGTTCATCTAGAATAGACGTCTACTAAACTTTCACTTTCAACCTTGAATAACCAAAATCTAAACGTATGAAGACAAACAGACGTATAATAGACATATATTAAACATCTTTTCAACGTAATACCGCTCAGTGGGTGAGTTTGGTTCAACTGAGCCTAGAAATCACAATCATTGAACTTTCACTTCTGCCTTTCTGCGTTGTGTAAATTTGACTCAAGTCCAAACGAAAAGCGGAAACCCTTTAAAGATTACCACATGGTGACAATAACCGTGCAAGGCATGTGTGTGTCTGTGCACGTGAGAACTCTTTATATGCCTCTGATGTATATGTACGTCCATGTAAGTGTGTGTGTGTGTGTGTGTGTGTGTATAGTGAGATGAATAATCCAGTATCCATATGACATGCCTCAGTATCTTAGCCTTGATTCTTCACACAGGGAGGGGCGATGACCGCTGCACGCACTCTCTACATGCAGATATCTGGCTGGCATGTCAGCTGCCAGGCATGTGTGCTGCAAAGGGCAGTCAAGGCGCTAAATGACGCCCCCCTCCCCTCAACGCGCCTCCCCAACCCCAAATCCATTCGCCTCTCCGCTAACCTTGCAACCTCGCTGTGGGGCTCGGCCAGCGAGAAGCAGCGCAAACCGGCGTGAGCCAGTGCTGGGAGCTACATCACCCCCCGCCTCCTCCTTCCTCCGACTTCTTCCTCCCATATGTGCATACACACACACACACACACACACACACACACACACACACACACGTCAGGATTAATGTTCTTATGAGGGCCAGCCATTGTCTGCATTCACTATGATATCTGAACTTTACATCACTCCCTGACCTACGATGGAAACAGTGCGTCTTTGTCTTAAGAGAACTTTTTGGTTAAAAGTTTCAATATTTAATTGCAGCTGCCTTTATTGATGATTTTCTTCTAACTGGGATGTGTCAGACCCTTGACATGATATTAAATGCATTTAAAGAAAGATCCACACTAACCACATCATGCCAAACCTGAACATCAGAAACTCAGTCTCACCCCTAAATTCTAACTCCAAGCAACTTCTTCTCAAAATGAATCCTAATTCCACTCTTGTGAACTGTAATTTTGTATTTTATTCTAACAGGCCTGGATTTTTATAATACATTTCCATTTTGTCGAGGTAAAGACAGTACAAAATATCATCGTGTCATGAAAATGTTCTCACTGTGGAGGTCTGCAACTCAAACTGGTACTAACAAAGAGAGAAAAACAACAATGCTCATACACACACACACTTCCTGCTGTGTCCGCCAGACACACTCGGAGCTTTAACTATCTCTAGCAACGTATACAGTGGCAGAAAATAGGTTGCATAACTGCTTGTAAGTACTGCAGGTTTCTCTGTGTTTGTCGTAAGAAGATAATCTCTTAGCAAACAGCTAGAAATGTCACATAAATACAGAGCTATGCTTTCACTCCTGGTAATGAACCATCTTTAGTTGTAAGGTAAAGACTTTTGGGCAGTGACAGCTTCTGTTTTTTTAGATGTAAGGTGCTGGTGAATGCAGTAGTATCTGTTAATTGCAGAGGAATGATTTAAGCTGCAGACCGAGAATGCGTTTCTCTCAGAGAGCCAACACAAGGTTTTGCCAGAGTGGTCCAAGTTTACAAGACCTTTTCCTGTTGTTGGGAAGCGGTGAGGTATTTTGGTTAGCCAACTTCCCATTAAGTTCCCACTCCTTCAAGGAAACTCTTTTAGCTTGATTCCTTTTCTGGAGTCTAAAAGGGAAAATGTGAGAAAACTTCCCTGAATTAGCACAGATGCTGTCACACTGCAAAAATACAGGCAGCATTCCCTGGAGTTTACAGGTATTTGCACACGCCTAACCCCTTCTTTATGAAAAGTGAATTACCACGTTTTTATGAACACACTTCACGTTTTGTTACTCAAGGAAGCTTTTACTGAAAATAAGCATGAAAAAAGTTTGACCTTGTTTTCAGTATGACATAGTGATGTGATAGAAATTTATTTTTCAATTAGGTCTTACAAATTTATTTGAACTCAAGAGGATATTTATTTGTCAGTGTCACAGAGTGATCAGTTGGCTGCTATAAACTTTTTTATGTGCAGTATATTTAAGCAGGGTTGAAACGTACAAACAGTGCATGCAAACAGCCCACACTGATACCAAGTTGCACTTATCCAAACCAGTTATCTGCCCGAATAACCCGCAGTATTTTTGATGGCTGCTTATGAGTTCAGGCTCAGCTACACCAGCTTTTATAAGATTTCGTTTTCAGACAGAAATCAGTTATCTAAAAGGGAATCACTAAAGGTAGTGGATTTGCTTGCAGAAGCAAAGTTAAACTGCATGGGGCTTTAACAGAGAATTTAACTTGGGTAAACTTCAATAATAAAGCAGTTTTTAGCAGGACAAAAACCAATTGCTATCTGACTCGCTAGTATCTTATCAACATTTGACTCACTGCTGTAATTACCTCAAACACACATCCGATCACATTCATTTGTATCACACTTAAAGAGTCTCACAAGCATGCAAAGCTCAGACAGACACAGACAACACTTTCTCCCCAAGGATCAGTGACAAGAGAAACACAAAGGTCAGAGGGCAGCATGTTTTCATGTACAGTTAGGAAGTCTATGTACAGTGCAGAGGGCGGTGGTGGGTTATCAGGCACATGCTGAGCCAAAGAACACAGGAAACACAGGAAACACTTTTCTCCTCTCACCGTGTGTTACGTGCATCAGAGGAGGTTCATGTGTTTTGGAGTGAAGGTCTGCCAGCAGCATGGGGGCGCGTGCAGCTGATTTTATCTCCACCTGCATTAAACACACAGGCAGCAGATTGTTTAGAGAACTTGCAACGCTCAGTTCTAAAGGTCACATAGCTTAATGTGTTAAAAACTGACATTGTCCTTATTTCTTCAGCTGTTCACTCATGTAGCTTGAGTTTCATATTTAACCCGCTGCTCCAGAGACGTATAAACTATACTTGTCAACTCTAAACTGGCACTTAAAGAACAACACTAAATGGCACTGAAAGATCGACTACAGTATTTTTTCTCTAATGTTGGCCATCCTTGAAGTGTAGCTGTAAGCAGAAAATTTATGCTGAAAACATCTATCCAGCAGCAGTCATATTGCAGACATTAACATGTTAGTGTATCAAATCCCAATTTCACACAGTGATGCTTTGGAGAGAGACTGGTACTAGCAGATGCTACAACTCTACAAAAACATACACACAATGGCCTGATTATGGGCCTAAATGTAATGTTATATTAATTTAACATTAAACTGAGACATCCTGGGACTTTCCTAGTGGACATAAAAAAACAAAAATGCACTCATGCAAGAGAATTTCACTTTAGAGATAAATTAATTTCACTATCAGCTCTTATTCCAAAATGGATATATTTAGCATTTTTGAACAGAATCTCCTCAGATAAACAGAGGCAGCAGAGTTTGTCCTGCTGATCAGTCACCCCCTTTGGCTGCAACCTCTCACCTAGTGGCTGGGCGTCCGAGAGTTTCCCCTCAACAACCGAAAACAAACTATCTGCCCCCTCACCTGAATTCCAGCTCTGACAAACACAGTTCATAGGAAATGTGGTTCCACTGGTATGAGATAGAGGCTGCCAATCTTTGGTATCATGGCATGATCTGTTTATAGTACTTAATCATAGGGATTTTAATTATTTTCCACAATGGCTCAGTAGTTGGCAACAGTGTCGTAAATCAAATCTCAGCCCTACTCATTTCTGTGTAGAGAATGTAGGCTGTCCTCATGTATATGTCTCTGCCTATTTACTCAAAGATGTGCATGTTGATATGTGGACACTCCTGCTATTGTCCTTGACCAAGAAACTAACCTCAAATGGTCCCTAAGAAACTGCACAATGGCTGCACACTAAATGATTAGGATTGTTTACATGCGAAGGATGGCTTCCAGCTTCAGCATTACTGTAATTAAAAGCACACTTACTTTTAATATGTGTGGTTAACCCTTTGAAACCTGGGCAAATTTACTTTATTTCTTTTAAAAACAAAGGAAGAAGGGAATGAGCAACTTAAGCAGAAATGACCCAAAAATTAGCACGAAATTAGTAAAAGTACAAGAAAATGACCTGAAAATGAGCAAAAATAACAACAAAGAAACAAACAAAAACAAAAAGTAAAACAAACAACACAACATAAAACAAAGTTTAAAAATTATTATAATTTCGTAATATATTTTTTAATATTTATTTGTAATAATGAGTAAAGTACAGTTCTCCAGACATTTTTTCCTATCTTTTTTCAAAATATTTTTCTAAATCTACTAATTGACATTTCTTGTTAAGTTGCTCATTGCTTTTTTTCTCATGATTTTGAAAGAAATCAAACCAATTTGTTCAGAGTTCAAAGGTTTAAATACTTGTGAAAGGTGTCTGAATGCAGCACAAGAAAACAATCCAGGTTTCAAAGGATTTATATGTAAAAAGGTGACTCAGTGCATCTTATTTTGGTTTAACACAAGTTAAAAAAAAAAAAAAAAAGGCCCACACACATCAAACTCATCCACAGGCTGCAAACATTTTGGCCTCAAGCCTTCTTCACAGTGCTCTTATTGTGAAATAAAACAAGACCACCCACTCTGAATATGACCATCCACCATTCACCGAGTACAATAAACACAGGAAACTCTCTAATTTGACTCTTGGATTTATATTGAGGACTAATATGGAAATAAACATAATGATAGTCATGATAACATAACTTCATATAAAACTCAAAGGATAAATGGGGGGCATGTTACACTCAGCAGAAAATACATGGTGGACACGACTGCTGCAACATGCCCAATATATTAGATATGTATTGTTTTAGAGCTGTTGCTTTGCTGTTTCTGTTGAAAATCAGACTTTCTTCTGGTACACATCCAGAACCATAGCTAGGATTGTGGGCCTCTCCCTGAAATGATATATTTTTCTAGCTCTATTCGCCAAACTAATCCAGGACTTTTTATTGTCCCTCTCCAGCTGTGGGCCCCCAGAGTCATTACTGAGTGTCTTTAACAGCCAATAAGCACACATGCAAAGCTCCTTTGAGAGATGTTTACATTTGGAAAGATATTTGGAATGCAAAATGCATTGTGGTCCAGTGTGCCACACAGTTGTCATTGTCATAAGCTTTTCCAAGAGCCTTTAAATAGGCCAACTGTCAACCAAACAAGTCTGAAACTTTTTCTGTTTTTCTAGGTGTGCTCTGTCTCATCAAGCCATTTAAACGCCATCTGCGGTCTACCGTTTAAAGGGCCATGTGATGTCACCACAGATAAGACTGCTGTTGCATGCCAGTGGAAATTCTCTGTCTTGATTGGCCGAGCAGCAACTTGTTGTCTTGTTAAATGCGCTTGACGACAGCACAGCCAATGAGAGAGAGCTGTGGGTGGGGCCTGATGTTCCCAGCTGTCTGCCTCCTCAAACACACTAACACACAAACACACACACACACACACAGTTTTTAGTTTCACTTCCTCTTTGTTGTTGAGGCTGATGCTGAGAATGAGTTTGTCCAGTGCTATGCAAAGTTTTGCAGCTCAGTATTTCGTTTGAGCACGTCTGTCTTGTGAAAACACTTGACAGTTAAGTTTTTGCCATATATTTTATTTGACAGTTTTACAGTGAATTTCCACATAGAATCTTGAGCAGCATAATAACATGATACACAATAAGATATTTTATAACAGACAAGATGAAAATATGAAATATTAAGGAACACAAAATAATCTTATTGCTAATTTTGCTAAACACTAATTGGAAAATTACAGTGTGCACCAACAGTAGTATCAAGAGAAAAGAAAGACTATGTGCACAATATAAACATTTTTCAGTTATATGAGCTGTGGTGAGGAGTGAAAGTGAGCGCATGAAAGAAACACATACTTTATGTTAAAGTGTGGCTTTTTAAATGATAAACTGTGCATCAGAATGACACGTCAAGTCTCTGTAGGTCTTTATATTTGCACAGGAAATCTCTAGAACAGAAACAGAATGTTTTCAGATCAAACTACACATAGATGACAAATTAAATGCCTATTTTTGTCACATTTCAGCCACTTGATCCTCTTTTAATTACTGATTTCTAATAAGGTAATGAGTAGAGTCCCTATAGATGTCTTAATTCAAAATATTAGGTGCAGTTTGCAGCAGGGGTCAAAGGTCAGAGCTGTTTTTTGTTTCTGACTGCTGCAGGCAAGTGTCATTAGAAAGCAACTTTGGTTTGTTGTTTCAGGTTTCTAAGGAGATTTTCTGCTGAACTCTGCGCACTTAACACATAAACACACCCTGGAAACACACCTTTAAGGTGATTTTAGATTTAGCTGTGAACAACACACTGCTTGCACTTTTATTCTGTTTACTGGTGCAGCTACCTATTTCTAAATGTATTCATACTTCCTTTCTAATTTTTGGTAAACTTTCATCAATTATGTTGTATTCACATTAAAACAATAAATCATTGTATGTATTTTGATACTGCTCATACTGCTCTTGGATTCAAGCTGACAGCTTTCCAAAAATTTTGACAAGAAGGCTAAAGAGCAATGACACTATCCAAAAACAGCTCACACACACCTAAATGGATACAGACACACAACAGTACAAACAAGAAAAAACATGCAGAAAGGCCGCCCACACACACACACGCCCACTCACTGGCACAAAGTTCTGCACGCACATCCTCCATATGTTATTACTCTTAAATGTCTAGAGCCCCAACACAGCTGGTGCTGCACAGAGGAAGTGTGTGTGTGTGTGTGTGTGTGTGTGTGTGTAGACATGTGTGTGCCTGGTATTCAAAGACTAGTTGTCTGCTATACTGTACTTCTTTGTGTTCTACTCTGCACGTGCTGGTGTATTTTAATTTGGTGATTGTTAATGCATACATATCTGCATTATTTTTTTGCACAAGTGTGTGTGTGTGTGTGTGTGTGTGTGTGTGTGTGTGTGTGTGTGTGTGTGTGTGTAGTATTTTCTTGGACAAATTCACCTTACAAATTGCATCTGAGGCCACAACAGCTCCAAGGTGGTCAGCTGTGTCCATGACTTTTAAAGTCTTTGCATAATAATGTAATCACCATTGTATCAAATCAGACTTCAATGTGACATTTTTGTGTTGCACTTCCTCAGAAATGTAAACAAACTGCAAAAACTGTTTGGCTCACTCTCAGATCTGATCACAAGGCATCCAGTGTGTGTGGAAAACTTTTAACATTTTTGGTTTATCCAAGTGAGATATTCCAGTGTGGCGACAAGAAATACTTGTTTTCTATTGGCCGATTACAACACAGCATGTGCAACATTTAGAGCACTAATATAACAGCAAAACACTATGTAAAGTTAAAGTGGAGTAATGGCGTCCTGAGCAGAGAATTAAGTCATGCTACCTCTGTGTTTTATAATCTGAGCTTCTCTGTGGTTTGTTGTGGTAAGCCAGTCCAGCTACTTGCACAAGTTAGTGCATACTGTCTGTGTACCCCACTGTCAAGCTCATCACCTCTTAATGCTGTTAGCTCTGTTGCCATTGTTTGGTGATGTTTATTGAGTTAGCACCATTAGCTGCTAGCCGAAGGCTCAGTCACCTCAAAAACTGTGTCCAGATAACTCCTATACTGAGTGTCACATAGAGCCCCTTTACGTCAGTGACCATATAGGTGTCATGATACACTCCTGATAGTGTATCCTGATATGGAAGAAATATGATCCGCTCTTCCAGCTCTACTTTACTTTTCTATTATAGGCCACAATTATACATTGTTCATAAAACTGATCAAATTTCTAAGTGGATTATTTCTGCAGTAAAATTAGAGTCATGATTTATTAAAATAAAGATTTCAAAGATTAAAAGTAAGATTTAAAAAAAGAAGAACTGAAGGGCACATTTTGAACCAATATTCTAATTTCTTTTAATACTGCTTCATGATCACTAAGATCACAGTGGGTTTTTTTATTGGTACAACTCTAGGTTTGAAGAGTCTTGATTTGACCCCCTTGTTTCAGCCTGCAGCTTTCTATGGGCTTGAGACATAATGAGAAAAGATCTAGAGGGGAAAAAAAAACAATCTGAAAACAGGTCTGAACCAGTATGGCTGTGTTCTGTAGTGTCAACCAACACTGTTTGTGTTTAATTTCCAACCAAACTTGGGTTTCTCAACCATATGTAATGTCAGTGAATACAGACGTTCAACTTCAGTATGGACTGGAAAAGAAGTACATGTTCTTAGTTTCAGTTTATGACTTATGATTTTAGTCATTTAACCCTTTGAAACCTGGAATAGCATCAGTTTTCTTGTGCTATGTTCAGATGCTTTTCACATGCATTTGAGCCGTTAAACCCTGAGCAAATTGTTAAGATTTCTTTTAAAACATGGTTAAAATGTCACTGTGTAACTTGGCAAGAGATGTCACAAAAACTGCAAGAAAATAGGAAAAGGTGACAAGAAAATTACCAGAAAATTACCTTTTTGGTTTTGTGAAGTGGAAATTATTAGATGTTAATGACAATAAAAACAATTGTCCAGACAAGTGTAATCATAGTCTATGATTATAAATATAGTTTCAGGATATTTCTCCCTATTTTTAGTGTTTGTAATAGTAACTATCGCTACTAGTTATTATTGTATCAATACATTTAGGTTGTTACTTTTTACTTTTTTTTAATACCGGTTTTCTTTTGTTTTCTTTTTTTTTTTAGCTAAGGTTTGGTTAAATTTCTTGTAAACTTGTAACTTCTTCCTGTGCTTTTTAAGAAGACAAGTCAATATGTTCACGTTTCATAGGGTTAAAGGAGCCAAATGCATCCCTGAATATTATAGTGGCTGTTTTGATTTCTCCTGTGTTAACATTGGCTTTTTATGTGAGTTTTTTTATTCATCATGTGTTGCTTATCATCATGCTCAAACAAATGTTGTGCCTTTTACATGCAGTGCAGCACTGCAGGACTTGGACGTGCAGCACAAAACTTGGATGGTTTTGTTTACAGGATGTTCTTACTTTGCTAATCCACCTGTCAGAGCTCAACAGTCGTGCACTTTGTGTCCTCACTGTAGGTCACCAAGTTTGTCTGTCTTCATTACTCCATCCATCCAAGAGTCCGTCTTACTTTCTATTCAGTTGAAAGTTTTGGCGGATTTCAGATCAGATATGACCCACAATAGGCCTTCTGTGTCAGAGGCATTCCCGTGCTTCACTGGCTTCTGGTACAGAGCGTCCTAATGATGTTTCAGTCCCAAAGATGGCATCACCTACTCATTCTTGTTTTCATCACGACACTCACGAGTACATGTGATAAGGAAAAAAAGGGGTGATAAAACAAACTTGCCAATGCCTCCTCTTCTACTTTGTGTATGGTGTTTTTTTGCCTTAGTAGTTGAAACTAAAAATACTTTTTCCATCTCCATTTTTTTTCTCTTCCTTAAGACCAAATTTTGACATTGTTTTTTCATTTCATTTTCATTACTTTCTCCACCCCTTTCTTCGTCTCCACCCCTACTGTCTCTAGACCAGCAGTACATTATTATTCTGTCTTATGTTATAGTATTGCGTGACCTGAGACTTCTTACATAATCCCTGGCAGTTGTTTTGCACAGGCTCCGTGCATTCTTGCTGTTGCTAAACGTTTGACAGACAAAAAAATGAGCGGGTCGCAGGCACAGTATAATGCAGGACACACGCAATGCTGCAGAACTCTATGAAAATGCTGCGTTCACTCTGCACTATGAAGTCCATTCCTTACACTGGATTTTAATTTTTACACAGAACCAAACAACATGCTGGTGACGGGCATGATGTTTAACACAATAGCCCCGGCCTCCAAGTGTGACATTTAACATATGCATATACTTTCTTCAGATCATTTTCGTCTTTGTTTTTAATTTATTTCTTTGTGCATGTTTTCAGGTATCTTTTTTTGCAACTTTTTTACTAATTTCTGGCTAATTTTTGGTCCATTTCTTGTTAAGTTGCTCATTGTCTTCTTCCCATGTTTTTCAAAGAAATCACTTAAATTTAATCCAGTTTCCAAGGGTTAACTTAAAGCTGATATTTCTATGGTTATTGCTTCAATGTTAAAAAAAACAACATATTTTTGTTGCCAAAAATGATTAAATTGAGCTTCATTACATCCTCAAAACATGTGCGTCAACTTCTACTGGTTGCTTTCCCAGTGTTGTGTGTTTATGTGACCTGGACCAGGGATTAAATCAGCTGAGTGACCCTATGACTCTCTAACTGGGCCTCTGGCTGCAGCAGCAGAGAGGAGGAAGTTTCCCATGGGGTTCTGGTTGATGGGTGTCAAGGGGTGCATCAGGGGTTGAATCTGTTTTCCCAGTTCTGTTTCCCCAAAATATTCCCCACTGAGTTTCTCTGAGTTTCTGTGCTTTCCAGTGCAGAAGAATCGAACTATCGAGGACACAGATGTGCTGTGACAGTTGTACCAGTGATTTAGAGTACCCTATTGAAGGAACAACACCAGTGTTTGTAGTTTCTGTACGTGTTCCTCATTTAATGCAGTAACTATCATTGCAATAAGCTGCATCTTTCCAATTCCATTATTTTACAATCCAAAACATTTCTGAAGGCCATATTGACATTGTCCTGATTAGGAATCAAATGACGGCAAAAAAACTATCATGAAGTGTGTATGTCTGTAAAAAGGAGACACATGGGTACCCACAGAAGCCATTTCCATTTATATCCTGAGGTCAGAGATCAAGGGAGCCCTGTGAAATGAACAGGTTGTTTTTCCATCGCCAAAATTTAACCTAACTTTGAAGCATTATTCAGCCACTTTCCTGAGAGGCTAGCGTGACCCTGGACTTATGGTACCACTGCATTCCTTAGGTCTTCCAGTTTCAGATGATACCAGTATCATCACTCTTCAAAACTCAGCCTAGTACATCCCTTTAAAGACAGGAATGCTGGCCAGCAATTTACGTGATTACAAAAAATCAAACAAAAAAAAAAAACCTTTTGTACGGACCTTAACTGCGTTGCGATTAATGTGTTATTGCTAACAACCCTATAAATGATACAACTTACTCTATGAGTAAAAAGCAAGAGTCTATAATGTAAGTGTGGCGTTACTTTGTGTTTTTAAAGGCTATTTCTGACAGTAAAGGTGACACATCAAACACATGATACATCTCTTCTGACATTGTTGCACAGTGATCCAAGTATTTAATTGTTAAGCCAGTTCCTAAAATGTTGGGAAATCACTCCTGACCTGCTCCTGTGATGCTGATTTAACATCGGTGTTTTGCAGTTTTGTATAAGCCACAGGCTTCTACTTCACAACTCACAAAAGTCCACTGAAGTGTTTGGGAATTAAGATCATAATGTAGGGTCAAAACAAAAAGAGGAAGAAAAAGAAAACAGCTGTTGTTCAATAGTGATACTTCCCTACAACATTACAGGAAAAGTATATCTTTCATGTAAAGGTGTCACAAAGACAAATGTACATGTCTTGTAAAAAGAAAATTTTTGTACGTTGAAAAATGTTTTACTTTTAGTTTTTAGTACCTCTTGAGTTGGATAAGAAAAAATATATGGACGTTGTTCAAATACATTCCTGTTCTTCACCGTTTATTTATCAGGGCAAAGAAAGTTTACCAAAGAGGTCCTCAATATGTAATCACGCTACATGATATTAGCCCAATAAAGGCCCGCCCTGAAAGGCGTGGGGTGTCACAAACAAAAATGAGCACCATCCATTCAAAGACCTGTGTCATCTCTGAAGCCAATTCAACATGCCGAGTCGGCCAAAAAAAAAAAAAAGCCAACAGGGGCCAACGAAAGCCAGCAGTGCAGGACACACAGCAAAGACCAGGGAGCCAGATGCTCACTGACGGCCCAACACTGGCCGATAGCTTGCTATGTCAGGGGCTGCAGATGTCACGTCATGAAAGATGACAAGGTACAATAAGACAGAAAATAACCTCTGTTTGATTCTACAGCTGAAACAATGAGTCGATAGTGAACTGCCACTATTTTGATTATCCAAAAATCCCAAAAAATCCAAAACCTTGTTTCAGATGTCCCATTGTGAAGATCTGATCCTTTTTTGGTTTTATTTCATTGTTAATTTAATATCTTTGAATTTTGGACTATTTGTCAGATAAAACAAGATATCTGAAGATGTCCTGTTTGCCTTTAGAAATCTGTAATCGGCATTTTTAACTGTTTTCTGACAAAGATACCAAATGATCAAGCAGGTAAAAAAATCAGTAGATTAATTAAAATGATAAAAAAAAATAACTGTTAGTTGCTGCCCGAGCTATATTATAACAAGACTTTAGAAAAACTGTAATAATTTTACTGTAATTGTAATTTTAGAACAATGAGTGGTATAGCCTAATATGTGGTGGGAGGATTTTTTTGTCACGCAGTGTTAACTTTAAATTAAAGTTCCCTTCAGAGTAAGGGAGAAATTTTCCTGTCCTATTTTTTTAAGTTCCCTGTCACAAGAAAAGTGTGGAAAACAACTGCCTGGATTAAGTCAACAACGAAGAATGTGTTTTTGACTGTTTGTCTGACACATGACAGGCTGTCCAACCAGTCTGAACTACGGAGACATCAAAAGATGACAGAGACGTCAAAATCTAGCCGTGTCAGCCTTCATCTGTTCCTCCCACATGACCCAGTGATTGCCCTCATGTTTTTCTGAAAGATGACTCCCTTTTCACCGACACCTGGGCTTAAAAAGCAGGCACTTGGCCAAGAGAAGGAGAAAAACAAACCCGACAGGTTTCAGCTTTCCTTTCAATGAAAAACAAACAGGAGAGAGAGCAGAGAGGGAGGAATGGAGGAATGAATGGAGACAGAGAGGTGAGGATGAGGAGGTGTTTGGCCACAGATTCATCTGGCACGCTCACCAGCTGAGACAAGAGCCTGTTGTGTTGCCCTTCGACACGGGACCAGCAGGACTTCCTCTGAAGTAGCAGTTTGCTGTGAGCCTGTGGGTGGGGTAGTGAGAGTGGAGAGGGGAAGAACGTGGTGGTGGAGGTCCACCGGGTTGTGGCCATGAGGGAGGCTGTCCTCTGTTTAACCCCCCTCTGTCAGTAGCAAACAGGCTATAATTCCACGAAGTCACATCCACTCTCTAAAAGTCTGTGGGTGTGTCGAGGAAATCAGCAGCACGTGCCAAAAGTAAAAAGACTGAGGGGAAAATCACTAATGATGCTAAAAACTACTGCAAAAACAGAACAAAACAAATGTGTAAAAGTATGACTGAGCAGTTGCTGAAAACATATATATTGAAATACTGAAATCATGACACATACTTGAAATTCTTAATGTTTAATTTCATTCTCTTTGTCATATGTGCATAATAACTTTTTATCCAGAGTGTGTTTCTCGTTCTTTCCCCGTTCTTCCGTCTCTTTCTGATTAGTTTTATATAAACTTGTTTTTGTCTACATATAAAACGCAGCCACTACTCTCTCATCCATCAGCCAAACAGAGATTTGAAACAGACGTTTTTGGGGTTTTTTTCCAACATAAAAACAACCTCACGCTCTGTTTTCCAGTCTGAAGTTGCTGCAGTGGTTCCTCAAAAACAACCCTGCTCGCCTGTGCAAACCTCTGACACTGTATCCTCTCCAGGGGGATGAAGTGAACAAAAACAACTCACTCCTCCTGTCGTGACATCACAGACAGTTGTTGTTACTCTCTCAGCACTGATGCTTCGTGTGGAAGACGAGATTAAAAAATGAAGGCAGAGCAGCAGTAACATTAGCAGGAAGTATAAGCAGTACGGCACGAAGTTTACAGCCACGCTGGTCGCTCTGAATCGACCCAAATCACCAGAATAAACATTGTTCTTGTACATTTCTGCAACCACTGATATGTTACATTTTAACTTTTCATGATTTGTAGTTTTTATATATAGTGGTTAAGTTACAACCTTACATTTCAGTTTTCAATTTTCATGTTGTAACAATGCTGTGGTTACCATGTGGTTATGTTCAAGAAAAAAAAACACACAAAAAAACACATGGTAAGGGTTAGGAAAAAATCATCTTCTGGTTTAAAATATCCAGTTTGTTACCACAAACACAAGTGGAAACGTTCCTGATGTGCTGTTAAAAATACCCGCACTTGTTGTTGTTGAACAGCTGGCAGCTGCTTGGCAGCTGTCTCACCTAAATGTCATGGCATTCAACATCCAACATCCCCTAATCCTCCTGATGACAAACACCTACATACATGTATACATGTAATCTGAACTATGTCATAGGTAAGAAAACGTCAAACTTCAACACTTATTTTCCACTTTCAAATCTCAGCCCTCACTACAACCTTTGGTGTGTGTAACTTGACTATATTAAACTCAGCATGCTAACATACTCACAACAACAATGCAGAAATGCTGATGTTTAGCAAATATCTTTACTTCAGGCGTTTTTGGACCAGAGAAACACTTTCGTAAAAACTCCCATTTTTGTTCTTCTGCACTGCAAGAACCAGGAACGATGGCTCTCAGAGCACTGTTTTGAGACACTTTTTTAGCCCCTATTTCAGAGTGAGTACTTCTTCAGCACAAAAGGAACCATGACTGACGTAAATGTACAGTGGTTGGTCCTGATGTAGGAGATGTGCGTTGACTGGTCAAACATAGCCAATTCAGCTGTTCAACTCAACCTAACCTCACCTCAAGACAAAACACAAACAATAGCTTATAATGTAAAAATGGTAGAAGACAAGGATGAATGCCCTGATGGAATGACCAGGCTTTATTGCGCAAATATGTGATCATGGAAATGGCCTTACATATGTTTTTGACTTGTCAAAGCAAACTGAAGTTGCTATATCAACCACTCGGGGGTTTCCAGTACGTTGGTTCAGCATTCCTATTGGTGGTCCAAATGTAAAAAGAAAAAAAGCCCTTGAGGGGAATGCTGTTCTCAGAGGAGCTCCCTAGCTGGTGGTTCTTCTCAGTCCTCATAACTATATGGTCTGAAAACACCTAGTTCACCATCTTAGTTTAGCATGTTGCCATGCTAAGATTAGCTAATTAACACATTAAGTACAGATGGGGCTGATGGGGATTTCATTCATTCTGAAAGTATCTAGTCATAACTCAAAGTACTGAGTTCACGCTTTAGGGACCATGAATGTCTGCACCAAATGTTATGGCAATTCATTCAATAATTGTTGAAACCGGTCACTAAAATTCAAAAAGGTCAGCCTCTTGGTGGCACCAAATGAAAAGTCACTGAGGCCATTAAGTACCATCCTCTGTAAATCGTGAAAATCTGGACCTTTTCAATTAAGGCCAACCAAATACATTCACTAAAGCAGCACAGTGGTTGGAGCTCGGAGGGAACACATGATCTGTGTTGGAGAGCAGCCTTTAAACCATCTGCTGTGTTTGACAACCAAATTGGCAGGTCTGTTCTTACATAAGTGATCATGGTCAAAGCTGATGTTGGCACCACCAAAGGTTCAAGGGGAGAAGCAAAGAGTCATTTTACAGCTGCTTGTTTACAGGATCAGCCCTAGAGAGATACTTCAGGTTTTTATACCTACAGTCAACAACTTGTATAATCATCAGACAGGCCTGCTCCTGTTAGAAGATTCTCTCAGTGCAATCGATGTTCAGAGGCAGAGGATGAAAAATCTGGTTTTCTCCTGCAGTGAAATCAAGAGATGGACAAAGCATTCTTCGCATCCATCTGTATTTTCATTTTGATCTCTCTGAATTTAAAAGAAGCGTCTGTTTCACCCAGAGCATCAGCTAAATACCTGAAATGAAAATGAAAATAAAAAATAGTCTGCCCACATACGGAGGTATAGAAAGTGCTGTTGTGAGCTGACACTAAAGAACAGCCCCATGTTGTGTTTACACTCGCATTAGTAATGCCAAGCTAACAATAGCAAGTCTTATTCCAGTCAGAGTGAAGGCGATAACCTGTGTAAACGTGTCCCATCTGGCACAACGAAACTTTAAATTGAGTCTTGGAGAAGATTTATGAATAGTTTTTATTGAGGCTGGAACTGTGCCATCATCCTCCACACAAAGTCTGCCTGCAGTTTAGTTCAAGATGCTTTAAATCATACAAATCTGGTTATTTCAAACCCTATGTAGCATTGCATGAACTTGCTGACCTCGGATTTATCTTATCTCTGTATTACCAGCAGTGAGAACAGTAAACACATTCAGTTTCACTTTTCTCAAGCAAGACAAACCATGATTAAGGACTCCAAATGATTACAACCCCGAAAATACAACTAAAAGCCCAAACAGACGTTTTCTTCAATCTTCAGGTTTGCTTCAAAAGGTGTAGATGGAGATTTCAGGGGGGGGGCATGTCTTTTGTGCACAAAATATTTAGAAACATATCCATTTGACCAAGGACTTTACAGACATTTACACTATAAACTTATAAGGAAAAGGCAAAAATTGGTGCATAAAAATCCACCAAAATGCAGGAAATGAAGTGTTAGATGCTCAAATTTTCTGGCGGAGAAACCGAAGCTCCTGATTTTGTCATCAGATGCGAAGCAGGTGGACCCAAATGCAGGTGACGGCAGGCAGCAGGAACTCTAAAAGCTCAAGCTTTATTCCAAAGAAACAGCTTTCACATCACGTGACCAAATCAAGGATTCAACAAAGACTGAACTGAATACCAGGACTTAAATACAAACTACACTTACAAGGGAATGGTGTGCAGGTCGAGAAAAGGGGCAGAGATGCTCAGGTGAGGAGAACAAGGTGATGACACAGAAGAACAGGCAGGGAGCTGATTCGCTGGGATAAACTGAGGAACTGAGGAAGGATCAACAAGGCTGATACAGGACGTGTGTAAGGCAGCACAGCCTGCAAGAACACAGTAAACAGAAACCCCAAAACCATGATAAAACAAGTCTTTTTGATAATAAACCAACCAAGTGAAAACAGAGGCACTTATAGAGGCAACTTAAATAAGTCTAGTATACAAACATACAGTCCAATCTTCCCAAAAGTCTGAAGGCATCAGGACACAGTCGACTGACCCCACACGCTGCTAAATGTCAACAGACATGTCACAAACAACTTTCATGCTTGAGACTCATAAGATGGTTCTGCTATGTAGAAAATCATCTGGGATACCTTTTCAGCTTTTGATTTTTTTTGTGGGAAGTGCTCACTAAATCTTCAGAGTTTGTATGAGCAGCACAACAGCTGTGTTATCTGCCTCTTCCATCTCCCTGCGCTGATGTTTTGATGAATAGATGTCTGAGTTGAGCCTCATGTTTGGTTTCATATCTGGTCTGATTTGCTGTAAATGTTGCACAAAAATACTAACAACTGCAATATGTCTACGTCATTATAAGCAGCTAAGGCTATGGTTGTCAAGGGTCAAAGGTTACAGACAACAAATGGAAAAAATGATATTACAAAATATGATTTCCAATATTACAAAAAATGACGCACACTTTCTAAAACTGATAGAGCCAAATTACTACTGTGTTTTAATCCAATATTTGCTCCAATTAACCTCCGTTTTGGTCTCCAATGACTCATACTGAAAATATCTGCCTCTTCATGTTCACTTTGTTCAACAATTTAGTCACGACTTTCGTCTTTCTCCTGTTTGTGTGGGACAGGAAGCTTACAGTGGGTTTATAAAAGCTTTATTTGAAAGAAAAAAAGTAGCAGCATACAGCTGTTGGAAACATGGCTGATGAGAGTGGTGTGACTGAACATACACCAAAACCATCAGCTGAAAAATTCTGAGGCAAGTTTTCTGTTGGTCTATTCAACCATTGCATGTGACATATAGTTGTTTGATCCATTGCGCTAGTACAGCGGTGCTTACATTAGTATCCTAACATGCTCACAATGGCAATGTAAACATACTGGTGTTCATCAATTATAATGTTTATCAAATTAGTTTAATGTGTTTGCATTCTTACTAGCTCTGCACTTTGCTCACTAGCAGTAAACAAAGTGCAGATGAGGCTGTTTGGAATGTCATTAGACAGCAAAGGTATTAGACAAAGAAAGAACGAAAATTTACAGTAGAATATGCTGAATTTTTGGTTGTATTTTTTTGTTTTGAAGTCCTGGAATTTGAAACCTGTTGCATATCTCTGTGACCTTGACGGTATAATATAGTGCTTTATGAAAAGAAATGAAAGGTTAATAATATATAAATCTAGATCCTGCCTGTCATCACCACCTCATGACACGTTCATTTCAGCGGATATGGTGAAGTTAGTAAAGCGTGTGTTTACTTCCTCTCATCAAGTCAAGCTGTGGTTACACAACAGGACAAAATGTACAGCAACAAACCTTTTATCCTCCTAAACTCACATGTTAAAGCTGTCGATGCGAGTCAAGAGTCAGGTCACAACATGCACATTTTCTGCTCACCCAAAGTCTAAAAATAGAATCTGTGGTTTGAAAATGATAAGACACATTTGACTTCAGGACATGGACAGAGATATGGGGCAATTTAAATCCTCTACTTTCTGTTTCTTTATCAAACTCTGTGTTTTCCCTTGCCTCCACAGACTGTTTAAATTTCACACACCAGTCAATTTTATTGCTCTGCACAGCTGAGTTTATAACCTGCAAGCCTCCTACAAGGCAAAAAACACCTGAGATAGTGCACATAAAAGCCAAGGTCAGAGAAAATGGCTTTATGGATTTGAGCTACAGTACAGTGATACAGTTATGCAACAGTTGCATTAAGCTTACATTAAAGAAGTGCAAAGGGCAGGACACAATAAAAGGTATTTTACTGCTTAAACATTAAACTGTGGTCCAACTTTTAAAAGATGCATACTATGACCTGTGCATCCATGAAAACCTGAGGATTTGAAAGGCATCTACAATTTCACTGCACGGTTGACTATACTGTCACAAAGACAGTCAGAAGTAACAGACCTGAGCTATACCATGGAGACCTACTAATATTTGGGCTATATTTTGTTAAATGATGTGGCTCTTAGTTTGTTTCTTTGGATCCCTATCAAGTACAGTATTCTGGTCTTACTGATAGATTTAATCCAAGTATTCAGAAAACCAATGCTGTAGCCTTGTGTTGGCTTATATAGGGCTGTCTAGAGGTGTTTTATCTCCTATTAAACTGACTTGGGAATTTTGTTTCTACTGGTCATCGCGTCTTCCTTCATGGTAAATTGTGGTGTTCCTCAGGGGTCAACACTGGGACCTCTTCTTTCTTATTCTATATGCTTCTTCCTAAACTGTCTTCCATAAATTATGTTATGTTTTTACATACTGATCATAGTGTAATCACACAGAGGATTGAATTCAGTAGCAACTTCAGAGGAAGTTGGAAGGGCTATGTTTTTGCACTGTACAGAAATAGTCGGAAGTTGGTCAGAATGATTGATTGATTGATTGATTGACTAATAGATTGTCATTTTCACAACTCACTTTTGACTTTTTTGATGTGTTATCAAGGCGATGATCATTTGCTAACCTTGCAAGCCCTGCCATTGCTTAAACTTCAGCAAGAAAATTTTTTTATTATGCTTTGGTTGCTATAAGCAGATACTGTATTGACAAATCAGATATTGAAAAGGAAAACATAATAAATAAATAATATAATAATAATTTTGTCAGAGAACATTTTGCACATGTAATATGTTTATTATCAACATTTCCTCATTATGTTGATAACATTTTAATAAACAGGGTGGATTCACACCAATCATCTATTTATTGAAAGAAGACCTTAAACAATGCTCCTCTGTACAAACTTTTTGCTGGTCACACAGACTTGAGTCACGTGGCAGAAAATAAGAAGGATAGCAAGGAAACTTTCAGCAAATGTGTGAACGAAGTTTTAATAAAGCATCCTGTGTCAGCAGTATGAACCTGGTGACATGTCTGCACACTGAACCTCCCACAGTTGAACTTCACAGTTACACAGTAAACTTGGCTGGACTCACATTTGCACAGGCCAATGCACAGCTGCACGTGGACACGTAAATACTGAGTCATGAGTCGGGGACACAACCACCAAACCCCTGCTCCCCCCATCACACCACCTCATCCTACACAAGCCAATCGGAGAAGCACAACACACCTTTGTGCTCTGGTCTCCTGGAGCTTTACATACCAAGACTGCCTGTGGTCAGAAAACAAACACACTGCAAAAATACGTGTTTAACCAGTGAAATACAGAGTTAACTATCACCTCTAGTGATTTATTATCAGGCTAAATTTTTTCGTAAATCACCAAATTTTTAAACAATGTCCTCATGATGAAGTGAAAAACGTGCTTGATTTTTGCAGGTTTGTGATGATCAAACAACTTTTAGTTTTTGTTTTTAAGATTTCTTTAGCTGCTTTGTCTCTCAAGATGTTGTTCTGCTTTCATGACACTTAATTTCAATATCTGCCTTTGGTGCCATTATATCTGTTGTAATATACAGAGGTTTTTGTTGTCACATTACAGAAAGTCTTTTCTTTTTTCTTTTTTTTTACTTTAGAGACATGTAAACCATAAGTGAGACTGCGGGTGGATGCCTGTCACTGTTGAGAAAAGCAGGAGAAATTATGAGAGTGTAGGCAGAAATTATGGGATTTATTCCCCCGTTAAGTGCAGCTTTTGGGAAAAAAACACTGCTTATCAAAGTCAAACAACTTGCCTACTTATGGCAAAGAGCAAAGACCACCAACATGACTCAGTTAAGCTACTCAAAATGAAATGTTACGAACACATATTTCACTACTGTTGGATCGGTTTTGGTCACAAATGGGTTTGCTGGAATCCAGCAGCTTTAGCATGAGTGGGACGAGTGTACACCACATCATAGGCTGGTACAGCTGTTCAGTGCCTCTATGTTTTGCTGCCATCTTAATTTGTTTACATTGTTGGTAAGTCAGGACCATGGACTTTATGGTCAGGACAGAGAATCCTTTTGGCCCAATCTCAGCCTCCACCCTTAGGCCACAGCACTTAAACCCTCACAGGCCTAAAAGGAAACTTTGCTGATTTCCAACCAGCTTTGTATCAGCATGTGTAAATGAACTGTGGTAAACTTCCCTCCATCATTAACTCATCTTCCAGCTCAAATGCAATTTTTGCTGTCCGTAGGGCTGTTGCTCAGACAACAGATACTGCATTTATGTATGTCCGCCACCACGGCGGACATACATAAATGTTTTTCACTGTCCATGTTATTGTTTTGGACCATAAACAACATTATCACACTTAAAAAACATTACAAAACATTATCTGGATAGCAGCTTGAGGAAATTTAGATGTAGTTTAATGCCTGTAACACAGGCAACACAAGCTCCCAAAGTTTCTAAAATTAGCAATGTCTTAGAAATGCATAAAAAGTCCTCCATGTATCATGGACGACACATGCCTCAAAGGAGACGTTGACATAACAGTTGGCACCGTAAAAGTTAAAGAGTGTGCATAGAAAGTCAGATGAGCAGCCACCCTGTCAGCCTCAGTCATCTACTGCAACCACCAAAACCTTATTTTCCTCAATCTAAGTTGTTTTAATTATTTTAAATGTGATTATTTCGAGGAATTAAAATGTGTCACATGAAGCCTGCTTCAAATCCACATTACTGAAAAATTGCATACAGTTTAACATGACTGCATTGATGTATTTGAAATGAAAGGAAGTTTATCACTACATATTATGGGAAAAAGAAGAAATACAGCTCTTAATCTCACTCTCTTTCACTCATTCTTTCTCTTTTTCTCAAATCTCAAAACTTGACCTAAGCCCACGTTTGTCTCTTCATCTTAATCATATTAACAGCAACAACCACTCTGTTTACATGAAGGCTCTTCCCTTGATAGGTCTTTGTTTTACTTACCCATAAAGCCCGACGTCAGAACCCAGGATAGCCCTTCCTCCCGAGGGGACGACCATAAGAGGATGAACTGTGAGAAGTGAACATGGAAAAAAAAAACCTCAGATGAAGTTTCTGTGCTCACTTTGTTGAATGTGTTACATAACCTATGGAGCGGGCATGATAACAACATAAAGTTGACCACAACTTGACCCCTGTGGGACACCATAGTCAACTGGCAGATCTAATAGTCTTTTAAAAAAGACTGAAGTACATGCTGAGAGTGAGACAAATAGTACCCATATTATACACAGTGTAGTTGTAAGCAGATCTGAAGGCATGTTTACTAAAACACAGGATTTGTCAACATTAAAACTTCTCTTATACAGAACATTTTTAATAACCATCTTTATAAAACAGCCTTTACTAATGGGTGCTCACGGTAGAAGTTCAAGTTGTTTATATGTGCTTACAACTACATCATAGTATGTCATAAATTGTTTATGGCATATTGGTTATGGCTGCTAACTTGGGTGAATTGAAGTAAAGCATGGATATGTAATCATTTGCCACATCATCTGTTTTAATTTAAAATAAAAATAGAGTAATTTTGGATTAATCCTTAACACAGTATAAAACATAATATAACAGCCAGTTAGTACCAGACTAACTCTATATACTATCTATCAAACTGAAGAAAACAATGACTGTGTTTCACTGATTGTGTCATGCACACAACAAAAATACAAAACAAAAAACATTTTTTTTCCAGAAGCTACAGAGGCATGAAGGTCCAGTACAACCACTGAATAAACCATGGATGATCTTAAATCAGATGCGAGTTTAAAGTTTTAACCTTTTATTCCTCCACAAAGTTAACTGAGAAAGAGACTCAGCCTCCAAAGCTTCGAAGTTATCATCTGAATGTAAGGGAAATACCAACGGTTGTTGTGTAGCACTATTCAACCACACTTTTATTTTGTATCTGCACGACATGGAGCCAGGCAAAACAGAAGGGCACTGTTTGCTAACAAATAACAATATGACTTTAGCAATAAATTTACCGTGACGAAATATCAGGATGTGTATTAATAGCAACTTAAGGGAGGTTTCATATTGTCCCAACAGGAGCTCAAATGTTTATCCTAATAAAATGATCTGTATTTTAATCTTTCTTTTCTAAATTAATTCATCCTTTTTTTAACTGGAAAAATAATGTGATAAAAAGGAGTGGGATATGTACATTAAAGGGAAACAAGAAAAAATGCAATGCCCTTATTATTGAATTATTCAACTGAATTGAATGCATCTTTATCAGGTAGTTTTCAGAGAACCATAGGTTACGTAACTTGCTTATGTAATACAAGTGAATGGACGGGCAAAAAACTCTTTGACTCTTTTTGAAATAATTAACCTTACTGATCTATTAGCATATGACAAAAGCGCCACAATAACTGCTGTGTCTCCCCATTTGAGTTAGTAAATAATAAACAAAAGCAAGTCTTTCTTTTTCTTCTTGCAGACTTACAAGTGGATCAGCTCTTTTTCTGCTGCTCTCTATCAGCTCTTGTTGTCTGCAGGCCGGGCAGTTTAACATCGACCCCTGATGTCTCAACCAACCACAGACCATCGTCTTCCCCTGCAGGGAGTTACACCCCCCCTCCGCGGATCAGATCACTCCAAACAAGGAGCCTCTCATGGCGGGGCAACAACAAGTCCTAGACAGGCAGAATCAAATTACACTCACAATAACATTTACATTTTAGGCATTTAGCTGACACCCTTATCCAGAACTACTGGCAGTACAATAAGATCCAGTTCCTACAGTAAATCCGCATTACAGGAAACCAGAAGTAAGGAAGTCAAGGGTCACAGAGGAGAGAGAGAGAGAGAGGTCTGGCAGGACGGATGTGAGAAAGAAGCTCAAGGAAAAGATGTAGAACGAACAGAGGGAGGAGACACAAAAGGGGGATTGCTATGGTAATTAAAGTGAATAGACAGTGGAGAAGGAAAAAATAGCTGACACTTTTTGACTACAAAAAGGGATAATCAACAGTTTATACTGCATTTGTACAGAACCTTTCATACACATGGTTATTCAAAATATTTTACACAAAGGAGGAAATCACTTGAATTAAATAAAATTGCAGACTTATGGAAAAACAAATCAACGGTCAAGCACAGGAATTGAAAATCAATCAAATTGCATAGGAACTGTGGTGTCTTTTAAATCAAATTAAATATTCTCATTCACTTGTGTTGTCTTTCCTGATTTTAATTTATATCTTATACATGGCGAAAAAGGGTGTGTACCAGTAAAATTATCTGATTTATTGTTTCCATCAGCATTGATCCGTTACAATGAATGGCGCAGCTATGGCTCAGGGGGTAGAGTGGGTCATCCACTAATCAGAAAGTTGGCGATGATTCCCCGACTCCTCATGTCACAGCATGTCAAAGTATCCTTGGGCAAGATACCGAACCCCAAACTCCCAGTGGCTGTCAGTGTGTGATTGTGTATAAATAAAAAAAAAAAAAACTGAGTTGCAGGTGGCACCTCGCACGGTGGCCTCAGCCACCAATGTGTGTATGTGTGAATGAGATAAGTAAAAATGAAAGCACTTTAAGTGGTCGAACAAGCAGAAAAGTGCCATACAAGTGCAAGTCCATTTACCAAAGCTGGGTGTTAGCTCTGTCTCCCCTGAGAGGTCATTTTACTTCAGTCTCAGAACCTGTCGGCTATCGGTCTGACAATGATAAGCCTCTGGGGACAATGGCCACTATTCGTGGGTTCGAGTGTAGCCAGCTGATATCCAGACCCAGACTGCCTGCCCTGTGTGCCAGCCATTGTTTTGAGTTTGTTATAGTTCATTAGCAACTAGAAACAGGTCCAGACAATATTTTTGCTAGTCTTTATTAACAGGTATCTGCATATCAATTAAGATAATAAGAAAAAACTGATACAAAGGGTTGTAAGATTGTATTTTCGACAATACGATCCACCGCTTTTGCTCTCCACATGGACTGTTTACCTGTGGGCAACCACAGCCCGCTCAAACATGATTGGTCAAATTCCTCGTACTACAAACGGAAACCAGAATACTTCTGATACCAAAATCTTATCCTGTTGCCTCAGATTCTGCATAAATATGCAGATATCTGTTTATGAAAATTAGCTTTACTTCCACTTTAACAGAAGAATGGTTTTACTTTCTGTAGTGTTAAAAGTATTTCATCCTATCTTTAGTTTATTTTCAGTTTAGTTTCCTGAGCTATTTCCGTTTCACTTTTTATTTTTCCAGACATAACAGTTCCCATTCCAGTATATAGTTAAAGCTCATTGCCTCTTGCTCATGCAAGTCTGTCCACACTGCTGATGCTTCGACCCCAGCAGCTTTGTTTGAGCAAATGGAGCAGTAGTAGATAATAAACAAGAGCCCAAATGTACTCAGGCAGTGATGAGTACTGTGGTTGTCTTTTATTCTGAGGAGGAACAGTTGAGTCTAGAAGAGGAAGATCTAACAAGCTGATACAGGCGCTGCAGAATAGAAGGCCAGTTTTTAACACTCCTCACTGTGAAACTCACACCAAAAAGAGGAACGGCAGCTGCGGCACACACATACTGGCTAAAATTATAATAATTGGCCTAATTTCAGTTATTAACCTTCTTGCACATGACTGAGATGACACATCTGGTCCATAGAGTGTAAAAACAAACCTGTTCCCTCCAAGAGGAGAGAGGCCAGCTTGATGCAGACGTGTAAATTTGATTATTTGTTGAGTGTTTGAGCTGCTGTTTGGTATCAGAAGATTTGACACTTGACTCTGATGGGATTAGTAACACTACCTAGCTAATAGTGTTTATCTAGAAACCACATCAGGAGCAGAGATCTTCTCTCAAGTCAGATGCTTTCAGCCAACTGAGCATTTTTTTTTTGTCTTTCAGGAATATTGATGGAGGGGGTGCTTCCTCATTTTAAAGATTTTTTTTGGGAGTTGACTTTATGTAATAGGGCAGCTCTATAGTAAAAGGGGGTTTATTTTCCTAAATCTTACTTTATGTCACATTACATTATGAATGTAACGTCATTCGTTGGGGGCTAATTCTTGGGATATCAACTGAAATGTTGTATGAGGATACACTGCCTCTGGAGCTGAAAAATGAAACAAGTCAATCGCCATAGTGAAACTTAGAGCCCTTTTAATTAGCTCACCATAGACCACAATGTTAAAATGCCCAACTTTACAGCAGAAATAAACATGTTTACAGCCTGGTACAAAAAATTGGTCTCTATAGTTAATTTCAGCATTTATGACAACTGTAACAGGGTCAATAACTCATACATCTAAATGTTATAAAGGCTTAAAGTTATGCAGAGCGACAGGTGGGTGCTCACGTAACCGTGATATAACTCCAGATTCACAGAGATTAGTGTTTTCAGTTTATCAAAGATAACTGTATCATTTTGGCTGCCTAAACACTTGCTCAGCGTTTGGCTGCATTATGGTTACGGAATTATCTGGACTGCTGGACTTGAAGCAATATCGGTTGACTGATAATTCGGACCTCTGACTTTCAAGGGGCAGCCCTAATTATTTTCATATATGCGACAGATTTTGAAGGGGGGATAGAGAGGGGACAATATGCCCAAAAAGGCCGCAGTTTAGAATCAAATCTGGCCGCTGCCAGGAACTTGGCCTCCATGTGTCATTCGCTCTAACACCCAAAGCCAAATGAAATTTCAAATGCAGAATGTGAAAGTTAATATGAAACGTGGTTGCATGAAAATGAGCATCTCTACTTTTGCTGCAGAGAAGAAACCGCAGAGTCTCTGCTGTCAGTCTCATGTCTATTTCTTGTTCTATACTATCTAACTAATATCTGACACCAAGTTCTGCCACACCCCCTTTTTCTGCTTTAAGGGTATTTACATCTGACTTGTTTTGCATTCGTGGGACATAGTGTTCTCCAAGCCCTAAATCAAGGCGATTGGGCAACACGTTCAAGTCAAAACTAACTCGTCTCATCAGCTTAGCCCCACCATTGTTTTCCTGTTCTGCAGTTCTGAGAGCGCTATGTGCTAATCTTGCGCTCCTTCCAAGAAAAATACATTCCTGAACGCTGCTTTCATTTTTGTCACATTATGGAGGAGAGAGTTTCTCCCTGCAGACCTGGCACGCAGCCAGCTTTCCCAACAAAACAGCCAGCCCACGTGCACCGTCGCGTGGGAGGGAAAATAACTTGCATATGCCTTCTACGCATATAACACACAGGGAATACATTTGCACCGTCTGACCAATTCACTGTGTGTTTGAACAGGTAACCGCAGTCTGACCTGACTGAAAGTACACTTGGTTCCCTGATGCCACTGACAAGTGCAATACAGGAAGCCACACAGACAACAAACGTTTAAGTTACTTCATCATTTTAAAAAATCCCCATTGTCATGATCAAGTTCAGTTAGACTAACTTGGTTTAGGGATTTTGCTAAAACTTGGAAAGACTGATTTAATCAAACTTGTCATACTTAAGTTGCAACAAAATTCAAAAAATTAAGTAAATATAACTACTTTTTAAGTTAATTTCAAAATTAGATTTAATGTAAACATAAAGACTAATAATTAAGGTAATCTCAACAAATAGACAATATAGGACCTCTAAGTGTGTGTCTGTATATGTCTGTATATTAAACCTGAATCTCAGTCCAAATTGTAATATATTCATTTTGCCTTCTAACAACTGCACACCAGAACTTAATAAAAAATTACAAAATATTTCCTTTCCCAGATGGAGCAGCAGTGTGCAGTAATTCACTGTCAAAAACAGTGTAGGCGGAGTCTAACATATACTGACTGGCTCACTTGCCAATAGGTGCTGAAGTGAGAAACGATACCTGCCTCAAACGTCAGTGTTTGGATCTCTTCAGCTGTTCATTTTAGAGATTTGGGGCTCTGAGATCATCCACTCTGGTTGTTATATCTGATTAAATCAAGCTGTGGCTTGTGGTGATGGCATCTCAAGATACTGAAGATTGATTGATTTAAAAATCCATCACATCATGCATTTTGGGCTCTGTGTGGAGCCTCCATTGTACTGAGGAGGATTCACAAACAAAGAGAACCACAGAGCCCTGAAACAAAGAGAGACAGATCATAAGCAACACAAAGCGACAAGTCGATTTTGTGGAACCCTGAATTACAACCGTGGGAGGAGCACACATAAACAAAGCCGCTCTTTTTACGCATGTTGTTAGGGGATTTTGTTTGTTCCCGAATGGTATTTTTCCTCTTCCAGAATATTCTGGGGAGCAGCTTTCCGTGCAGCTCTTTGCTGTCTGCTCTCTGACCCCTCTGAAGTTACAGTGATTTCCATGAAGCTAAGGAAAGGGAGGGGAGCTGCAAGCTGATCCCCCCCCACCTCTCTTTAGAGTCAACAAGATCTGAACCAGCACCGACGTCCTGATGTAACAGTGCCCGTTCGTCCAGCCTGTACTGAATAACATGAAGGCGTCACATGGCCACATCTTATTGGTCAAATCATCAGCTTGGTCTTGACGTCAAAGGATTAATTGATGACACGCAACTCAGTTATGAATACCACACTTATCACACACAGCGCCGGAGAGGGTTGGACAAAACATCTGTTGGCTGTCGACTCTTAGTCTTGTCGGTTTGTCTATATAAGCCATCATAAAAACAACAAAGTTATACACTGCATAAAAGCATTTGAAAATAAATCCTCTCGAATAATACAGTCTGTCAAACATCATCAGAATATTTCTATGCCTTTTGCCATCATTTGTTGGTTGCCTCTGGCTTTTGAATAGCTGGTTTGGTAAATTTCAACAGCAAGAACCTGCTTTGTTTTCACAGTGTTGTATGTTATTTTGACCAATGCAAGGAATAAACTCAAAAACATGCAAAGAGAGTACAGGGCCTGAAGTCACCTCTTCAGCGCTAAAGACACAACATAACTGTATTTGGCCATGGACAAATCTGCACAGTCAAACACCCAAAAAACTCCCTGCGTTCCCCTCCAACACAGCACATAACAAAGCCTTATGATGTCTACCAAAACAACCTGATGATATGTCCTCCCACTCAGATGCCTAACTGCTGGGAGAAAGCAAATTTGCCTTGTTTTGGTTTGTCTGCCACTGTTCCCTCCAGTGTTGTTACGATCTGTTTGGAATGTGAGCCGATACTGATTTTATACGCAAGAAGGAAAAAAACAGAGCGACCGACATCCTTGCAGCAACCTTGACAGGTCTTCCCTGCTCAGACGGATCCTGATGGGTGCATTTTTTTATTCAGTTTTATCTACAAAAGAAAGTAACAATGGTGCTAAATGTATCCCGATGAGTCTGACTGATGCTACGCTAACACTCTGCAGACATGAAGGATTACACTGTACAACAGCTCAGTTACAAGGACCAGTGAAAGAGGAAGCAGACTTATCAGGAGTCCTTGGTCTGTTGACTGTTTGCCAACTGCAGTGTCTCAAAACAATGCAAATATACAGCGTATTATTACTATGGAACCCCAAGTGCACTGCAGACGAAAAACACCTAATAATAGACACAAGAGCATCCAAGTTTTAAAAAGCATCATTAAAACCCTTTGTAAAAGCAAGGAAAAATATATTAAAATGGAAATATTTTATGGCTAACTGTGTTGTGAATAAAACTTTACAAAGATAAATGTACATTAATATAGTGATATACTGATGCACTAAACTCTAAACCCCTAAACATTTTTCATTTTATATACTAGCCTTTTTAGCCACTTTTTACCTGTCAACATTAACATTAAAGACTTTCACGTTTGCTGCTTTAAACTGAGAGATGGCATGTGTTGAAGGTCCATGTTTAACTTTCTTTTCAAAAACTCCTTTAAAAAATAAAAAATAAAAAACTTGGATTCAGGCTGAGAAGTACTGAGAGCAAAATCAAGGACTAGGTGAGGAAAACGGATGCATTTTGTTATTTTTGTGATGACTGTGTACTTTCCCTGCTGTCACTGGGCGGCAGTTAGCACTATCCCCTCACAGCAAAAGGGTCCCCAGTTCGAACCTGGGTTGGGGCGACGTCTGGACCTTTGACCAGGTTAATTGGTAACTCTAAATTGCCCGTAGGTGTGAATGTAAGTGTGAATGTGTGTCTGTCTCTATGTGTCAGCCCTGCGATAGTCTTGCGACCTGTTCAGAGTGTACCCCGCCTCTCGCCCGACAGCTGGGATAGGCTCCAAAACACCAACAAACACGGGTTGTCTTTTGGTGACCCTTCGTGGCATTTCCACCAGTTTTTGTGGCACTGAACTGTGGTGTTTTTCACCTTCATATCACAGTCTTTCTCAGCGACGTTTGAGTCACCAAACATGGATGTATTTACGCTGTCCTGTCTCTGCTTTTCCAGACGTTTTGTAACACCAAACGTGGGTGTTTTAAGCCAAAACATAATCTTCTCCTTTTTTTTTTTTTTTTAAATGAGTTTTACATGTCTGTGTTTCATAACCCTTTTAGTGCCTCCAAATTAGCATATAACATCAAGCAACTTCCAGAATGAGGTAACACTCAAATGTCTAGCTTGTGAGTTTGTGGCACAATTAAACACAATACAGACTACATCAGTTTTTGTGTTCTTGGTCATAACTTTTGAGAACTAAATGTGCTTATTTTGCACTTATTGGTTAAGACAGTTTAATGTAAGGCATCAGGGATGTTGGCTTTTCACACATTACAACATCAAGGATAAAACTCACAGAAACTCAACTGCCCAGCCAATTTTAGCCCGACTATGGACAGTCAGCAAAATCCTGACTACTTCTCAAACAGTGATGACGATAATGACGGCTGACACGGACACAAAGAGGCATGTGTGGTAAAACTGAGGATTTTCCTTTCTTGCAGTTCAGGAGGCCGACGACAGTTTTCACTGAAGGTGTTGTTAGGTGCTTCTCTATTTTTAGACACCTTACTCAAGATGTTCACATGAAGCATTTTTGCAGAGTATGCTGGGAAACAACTTGACCCCTCATTAAAAGGAACATACTGTAGTTTGACGTCTTTGGCTTTAACCACACAAGACAACCTGTCATGCAATATCCAGAAACTTCTTCATTCATGTGAGCAACACATCCGCTGTCCATCTGTGTATGAGTCACTTGATTGCTCCATAGAGCAGTTTAAAACTCACATCATTATTATTATTATTATTATTATTATGATTATTATCATAAAAAAAGAAGTGATTAATAAGATTAATCTTCACTGAACTCATTTATGATCAGCTGAGGCTGTCACTTTTAAAGTGTCTGACCTGTTGGAGCTGTTAGTCTTGTATTGCGTGTCTTGCTGTGTCTGAAACGCAATATGTTGTCATTAGGTCATAAACTCCCTCAGCTTTAACCCACTCTACAATTAAAATAAAAACACGGTCTGGATCCTGACTGTCCATTAGCACACCACAGTGAGGTGAGTTAATACCAGCAAATGGGTTGTTTGGTGGCACTGGCTCTGGTGATTGGCTGTGATTGAGAGGCCGTGGTCCAAAATGACCATTAGGGCCCAGAGTTTGTTCTGTTTGTGTTTGTTTAGGGGCCGTTCTGAAATCGCGCACCAATTTCTTGGAACGCATAATAAGTGTGTGTGGTGGTGTGATCAGCCAATGTGTTCAGCGGCCATTCAACAATGTTAGACAACAGGAGCTCATTATGACTCAGACAAACACAGGTACACACACTGTGATAATTATCAAAGAAATCTGAATGTACAGCTCATAAATACAAGTCAAGGTTATTCTAAATCCCAAAATTTCACATTTTCCCTCTGAGTACTTTACATTATGTTTGACAGACAGAATCCTCTATCATTAGATCTGTTATGATAAGAAAGACTTTCGGTAGGGAGCCACATGAGGAATCCCTTGTCCAGACATGCATGAGTAAAAGCTACTCTCTGCTGAGTGCATATCCAAATCACTACATATTATTTTTAAAAAATGACAGATGTATGTTTTAAACCTTCCCCTAACTCTTTTACAAGACTAAATGTCAGTTTTGCTCTTTTCTATTACTCCATAACACAATATCAGCAGTGGCCCCTGAGAGTTTCATCATCACAGCATCATCACACGCCATCATCTACTGAAATATTGTCTGCTAGTTAAAGGAACATACAAACATTGTGGTAAATATGCTTATGTGCTGTCTCAACCAGACACAGTTACAGATACAGAGTTACTTCATTTACGTGCCTCTATTACAGAATTACTGGACATGTGTATTAAGCTTAGCTCAACAGCCAGCAGGACTCTGTCTCCGGTCTGAGGAAACCGGTCGACAGCTAACACAGAAGTGCCAAAAAATTGCAATTCCTCCTACGGCCACTTGAGGTTGGCTCCAAAAGCGAGTGAATCACCACAACATGCCCAACTTCACAGCAGATATGTTTACAGCAGGATGCAGACTGGTTTTGACCTTCATAAATAATTTCCAGTCAACATTTCCTCAGTTTATAAGGGGGGGGGGGGGGTTATATGACTCACCCAATTAGATTTTATAAAGGCTTAAAGTTCTGCATATTTCAGGGCGGGGCCACTCTGAGTGACTGGCTGTCTGGCGTCAGTACTTCTGTGAGTCAAATCTACCACAGCTCCATCCTCTCACCCAAATATGCTCAAAAAAAGTTAATAAACCAGCAATGGCCAAAATGCCAACCTTGAGTCCACAAATAAATGTGTGACGTCATGATAGCTACGTTCATTATGAAGGAGAAAAAGTACACTCTTACATGCTGTATCATTTGCATTTAACATTTCTAGACAGAAAACAAGACATTTAATAGCTTGCATTGAGCATCACAGATACAATTTATGGCAGGAAGTATATGGACACCCTTGACACTTACATGTACTTTTGGCCTGTGGCTGTTTTTCATAGTTTCAGCTAGGCTTACTTACAATTAAGGAAAATGTCATTTCTACAGTATACAATACTATTTTAGAGTGTTTGCAGCTTTGTGGTAACAGTCTGGGAAAAGTCCTTTCCTGTTTCAAAATGACAATGCTACTGAGCACATTTTCTTTGTCTTCTTAACCAATATGTTGAAAATTTCCTTTTTTTTTTTTTTTACATTACAATTTTTGGTTTAATGCTGGAACAGTGCTATGGTTAAATGGTGGTTAGGTTTAGGCAGAAAAACACTTGGTTAGGGTCAGAAACATCATGTAAGGGCAGGGTCGGACTAGGAGCAAAATTGGGCCCTGAAAAGAAAAGAGACCTTTTCTTTTAATTCTGCTGCATCCTCACAGGATTAATACAAGTCAGGTTTTGCATTGAAGAATCATAGTCAGAGCCAGAGCCAAACTGAGCTTCAGTATTCACTGATCTCAGTAGTTGCTTTACTTTATTAGTGCAAAACAATTTTTCTAGGGGCCGGCAGATTATCGGCCTGGCCGATTATCAGGGCCAATATTAGGTATTTTGCCAATTATCTGTATCAGCATTTTATTTAAATGATCGCCAATAAAATTAATTCATGTGAGAAGTGTGTGTATTACACTCAACCAACACCGGGAAAGGCAGTCTGCAATACATGCAAAAGGTGTCAGCATCGGAGGAATTTTTACTTTGTAAAACCTCAGGGAGCTATTTTTAGTCATTCATTTTTTTATTTAAATTTTTCTTGTAAATGTAGATTGGTTCCTAATATTGGTTAACTGTCTCATTAAATGCTAATAATCAGCATCGGCCCTGAAAAAACAATATCAGCCGACCCCTAACTTTTCTTAAGCATAATATTAACTTTTTTATTCTTATATAGTATTGCTATCCGCAGTTTACTGTATGAATTGATGTGTTTAACAGTGCTAACAAAGGTGTCTGAAAGTCATGCATCCATAAGCAAAGCATGTTTGATTTCTTTATACACAGTTACCACATCACAATGATTCAACTCAGCTTTTATGATGAAGTGTAACAGCCAACACACTAATGATATAAGCTGTACGCTAAACCAACAGCAAAAAGACAACATACTACAACATACTAGCTAATAGCAAAAAGACAAAAAGCAGCATAAACCACATTTTCTGAAGAGACACACACAGTGAGCGTTGCCACAACACATACACATCTACATCTCAACAAGATTTACACGACTCAAAGCTCACAGCACAACAACGAAATTCCCCTTTATCTCATCAACACAGGTTTGACAACGCATGAAACAGGTGCACTCAAATAACAGCAACACAGTATATTAAGTCAGGACATATTTACCTGCATCATCTGTCCACGTGTCTCCTCTCCTCTTCATGTTGTTCCGTGTCCACTATCGTTACAAACACGTTGCAGCATCCGCCTCAAGTACTTATTTTGTCTCTGGCGTCTTCTACGCCACCTTTTCATTTGTTTTTAGCTCCTTAATCAGTCTAGTTTGTATTTACATACCAATTACTCCGCTTTTTCGGTCTTTAGTTCATTTGTTTCCCACTTGACCTCACCTGCTTGACCTCTGACGTTACTTGGACCGATCCACTTGAGGGGGGGGGGGGGCTGGGGCGGCCGGTACCACCTGCCTTAACCCCCAGTCGGATGCGCTGTCCCAACATCAAGAGGGCTGCAGCCGGCTGGTGCGTTTATTTTGACACTATTTTTGCTGGTGATGGCCCATGTGGCCAAAAGGGTTGCATTTGTTGTTGTTGTTTTTTAAGTTTTTCAAAATATACAGTGCATTGTACAAGTATATAATACATTTTTAAATAGAAAAAATAAAATTTTAGTAACATATCAGAAACAATTTCAAATATATGAAAAAAAAACAAACATAAAAAAACACAGTGTAAAACAAAAACAATAATAAAAATAACATTAAAATGCAGAGGGAGCGTTAAACCAAGACATATACACCTTATTTGTTTTAATTAGATATAAATGTATTCTTTGGGAGGTCTTTACAGCTTTTTTGTTTGTTTGTATTGTAGAAATAGAGTCAAAGAGATATGTAATTCAATATGAAACAAATTTACATTGGAAGTAATTTGAAGCACTTTAGCTTTGTGTATGTGATATTTGCCAATTTTGCATTTGCCAAACTGGTCAGTCTGAGCATGAGTGCGAGCAGATCGGAGACTGTGTTTGTTTGTTTGGTTTTTTTTTATTTATTTGTGTGTATCTGTGTTTATTTTTATTTTTAAGGCTTCTTATTGTGATTCCATCTTGCTGAACTTCTGAAAAAAGTTGGAAATCTGGTCTGGACACTCTGAGCCTGAGTTAGGACCTAAAATATTTAGCTTGGTTGCTGCACACACAGCTGAAAGGCATTGCAGAAACATAGTATCATAGTATCAGTATCATAATTTTATTCTGGTCATTGGGCTGTTGGAAACTTGAAGGGACTTTTTGCTCACTTGAATCTATTGAAGTCCAGTCTTGACCAAATAATCAAATATCCTCAATGCAGTTGTTCACAAATGTTTCTGTGACAAACTAGATACACACATAATGACATTAAGTGGATTGTTTCTGAACAGTTTCTGTGATGCAACCAACATGTAACTCACTGCTCTTCAGAAATGTAATTAGTGATTGGGGATGTAGAAAATTGTCCAAAATAAAACACTTTGTCTCATTTTGACTCATGTGATCATGTTAACTCAATTTTGACACTGAACTAAGACTTGAAATAATGGTGATTAAAGTCTGCCTGTGTGTTTGTGAGTGAGTGGGAGAAACAAACAGGATGTACAGAATTTTTGAAGCATTCATCGCTGACCTAGTTATTCCTCAGAGTTCCCCAGATTTGATTGTTGAAGCATTATAACAATCATGTGTATATTTTAGAAATATGCACACCCACATCATGATTCTATATTTCCATTTATCCTTTATTTTATTTATTGAGAATTCTTTTAAAACTTGCTCTCCTCCTAATTCTTGGCCTTTTGTTGTTATCGGTATTGTGCTTGGGGGTATATAGTGGTTCTATGTTTTAATTTCAAAGTGATGATTCTCCTAGAAATCGCTGTTTTTACTCTCATGTTTCACTTTGAAATTTCTCATCCCAGAAAACAGTTTTAGTTAAGTCGTTAAGTCGTACTTAATCAGGTTAAGAAAACAGATGTGCTAAAAGACCTGTTGAGCTTGTCCACCTTAAATGTGGGCCAAAAAATACCCTGAGGTGAGACTGGAGGAATGCAGGTTACAATGAGTCAATCTACAGGGAGAACTTCCAAAATAAGACTTCAGCCCTCTGAGGCACATGAAAAGCATTTTTGGAGGAAGTATTCAGATCATTTACCAAAGCAAAGGTACTAATACCAAATCATCGAAATTCTACATTAAAAGTAAAGCACTGCACTGAAAATTTTACTCAAAGAAAAGTATATAAGTATAATTAGGGTGGTAGCACCTAAAATTAAAAATACTTAATACAGAAAAATGTCCCAGGTGACTATTACGCAATCATATCTATCGTATTGTTAGATTATTTTTATTTGTGCCTTTTTACGTAGTTGTTTCAGGTGGACCACATTTTTAACTGTTTTGTTTAGGACTGAACTAATGATTATTTTCTCCAGTAATTGACTGATTGATTGATTTGTAAAACTTAAGACATTAGTGAGAAGGTTTGGCATTTTTACACAAAAAACAAGATAAAAAACTTTAATTTAATTTATTTTTGTGAGAAGTGACACTTAACATACATCCACGTTTACACAAATGTAAATGCACCCCAGTTAACTGTAAAGCTACTTTTCAGCAGTAGACCCTTTGCCTGATGTTAAGAGGCATCCTAAAATACTAAAACGAATACAGTATCTCAACTCAAAACGATGGGAGTGGCCTGGACTTTCTGTTCAGAATCACGGTCATAGACGAAAACTGTTATTTGAAAAACACAAGAAAACCTTACAATATAAATGATTATATAGAAACGGGACATTTGAGCTATAATTTGAAGCACCAAACCAGACGAGCTGGTTTGACAGAAATCGAAGCCAAAGTTACGAAACATTTAAAGGGTGAAGCCTAAATGACTCACTCTGACTAACTCAGAGCATCAATTAAAAGTGTCTCACAAACAAGGATTACAGGAACGTGCTGGATGTTGCAGGATGCTATGAAGTCATGAGACATCTTGTTCATTCCTGTCATCATGTCTGTTCCCTCAGTGGAAGAGTCCCTTCATGTAAACCACACAGGGTCACTGTGGTCACTGCAGGGAGACCTCAAGTTGACAGACACCTTGACGTTCACTTTCACCTAGTCACATATAAATAAAAAAGGTTAATGGAGTAGGATTAATTTTAAGGTTAAACTTAAAAAAGGGCAATTATGAAAAAAGGCCTTCATTTCATAATTTAAAGCCACTTCATACAGCCTGAATATAGTCTATGAAAATTAAGATTAAATAAGGAAGGAAAGTTTAAAGAACACCATGTTTATGTTTTGCGGTCTGTATTATGTGTGTGTTTTTTTGGGGGGGATTTTAGATATTCTTTTGTCTTTTGCCTTTATTGGAGATAGGACAGCTTAAGCATGAAAGAGGGGAGAGGGAGGGGATAACATGCAGCAAAGGGCCAAGAAAGGAAAGGAAGTACCTTCTCTCCCAACTGAACTACTGGGTGCCCCTGTGTTATGTGTTTACAGGGGTGTTTTTTCCGCTTGTGTTTGGCATTTGCTTACCAGCAAAATGAATACATGACATGTTTTTTTCAAGCACAAAGTCACCTTTAATTCTGCTTCATTGTTTTTATTGAGGGTTGTTGTTTTGGTTCACAACCTGAAATCTAAACGTTTATCAGTTTTGCACCTGTCCTTATCACGTAATGATTAAAAAATATGCCTTGCAACTAACAGTGTTCTACAAATATGTTTTGCAGAACGTGATTTTCATTTAAAAAAAAGAAACAATAGCTCCATTTTCACTTAGTATAAAGACTCAACTAATATTCTAAAAGTTTACAGAGCCTTTTATTGAAAGCTGTGTCTTTTATGCTTTGTCTGAGCCAGCAGCCAGAAGGCAAAGCCAAGGTCCCCAAGGTTCCTGTTTTTACTCTTACTGATAATATCTTTCTTAATGTACCGCACATAATGAAAGATGTGAATATGACAGTTCTTTTTAATCGTCTTAAATTTAGACATAAGTGGTATCTTCTCTTTTTTTTTTTTTAAACTGTGTCATATCCTTGATCACGGCAGCTGTGAGATGATGACACAGTGCTGCAACTCCCGAAAGACTCCCGTGAGCCAGGTGTCAGGGCTCGACATGTTTGTGTACACAGGTTAAGCCAGAAACACAAAAACATTCACACCACGCACTTTTCATGCTGCTGTGACTCACGTCTGAGAGTCCTGTGGTGAGAATCAAGAGGAAAGCCTGCAATCAGTCAGATGTGATTAAAACATTCGTCTTAATCAAGACTAAGGTTGGACCAAATGTTTAATTTCAGCAGCGATTGTTCTATTTTTTTTTCAATTAGTTGTTTGGTTTATAAAATTGGTTGTTTCGTGTGAATTACAGCTCAATTACAGCAGTATTCAGTTTAAATGATATAACACAGATAAGCAATAAATCCTCGCACTGAGACTACCATCAGTCAATAATAATATCAATAATAATTTCAATAATCTGTGGTATTTTGGTATTAAAATACACTCAAACACTCTGCGCTGTCATTGTAGCCAGAGAATGACAGTAGTGGCAACTTAGCAGCAGTCTCTACCTTTATTTTGTAAAGTTTTGACATCACACAGTCCACACAGCTTGTTTAGAGGCACAGTTTCTGAATTTGGTGTGCATTTCTGTTGATTGAATGCTTTGATATTTTTGCATTATTCATATAGCACCAGTACCTGCTTTATGAGAAATAAGACATGGAAATCTGACTTTTTACAAGCTGAGACCTTTAAAATAATTTGGTCTGACATTCTGGCAAAATGAACAGCTTACAAGTATCAAAAGCTTTTCACTGAAACACTTCTTCCTCCTCCGCATCGCATTAAACATCTCTGTCCTTCTACTTCAAACCCCAGAGTCTTCAGCTTGGCTTTCAGCCATGTTTATAGCTCTGTACACTGTGTATACTTCACTGGACAACTTGTTTGTTACTATGTGTTGTGTGTTTACATGGCAAAAAAAAAAAAAAGCAGGGTCCTCGTTAAATATTCATGTAAACAAAGTACAAACTGTACAAGAGGACCAAATGAAATCCATAGATCAGCTGAACTCAATGTGGTAGATGATTCAGTGGTAAGAAATAACTTTTGATTACTGTTTGTGTTTTGTTTTTCTTTGGGGGGGCACCCAGAAACTGTTGCGTAACAGCTCACTATTAGAGCTGTCACTGGCAAAACTTCAGTCCATAATTATAGTTTTTATTCAGAGTGTAGCGTGTTTCTCCAGTGAACCCTGCCTTTGGCAATGATATCGCTTTGACTCACACTGTTGAACATGATGTACTAATCCAATGGCACGCAATGTGCTATACAGAGGACCTCTACTATTTCTCTTACAAAGTTTACAGCTTACATAGCAGTCAAGATTTGAAGGAAACACTGGAGACAAACATCATTTTAATCTTTTTTTATTAGAAAAAAAACAATTACAAAACTTTGGCAAGATTGTGAATCAACAATTTGTATAAAAATATATTTTCTCAGTGCGTGCCACCGAAGTCACACAGCTGACCCTGAAGACTTCTTTCATACTCTCATACAGTTTTTTTTTTTTTTTTTGGAAGTTGAGGAGAAAATCCTCGAGTCAGTTTTTGGAATGTTCTTTGTCCATACATTTCAGTGGCATCTCTTGAGGCTCGACTTGAACGCTGAGCACTGTGTTCGGGTTTAACGTCACAAAACGCCTCACAGCACAGAGGCATCTGGCTCCCATCAAAAGCTTCAGACCACGTGGCTAAGAGTTCTCCTCCTCCTCCTTTTGTTTAGCAGCTGGGAGAGCTAATCTATGAGCCTTGTGCAGCTTTTTACATAGACTGCTTGTCCTATTTTGTGCTAAAATCAACAACCACAGCTATCTGACACTTGAGTGCCTTAAGCTTTGCATTAACACAACACCTCTCTTGGAATTCATCCGCACACAATCAGACCGTTTTTGTTCGAAGTTCTTGCAGAATACATTCAGCTCTATTGATCGCTGTGAGATAACGACTCCCTGAAACTCTCACGCAATCTTTAACTGCAGATAATTAAGGCATTTTTTCCCTTTTACATATTGTAACCTGCATGCATTAAAATACATCTACATCTGCTTACTCGACTTGCTCCACCATCGCACCTTCAGATACAGTATGTGCTGAAGTAACAGTAGAAATCATCACAGGCACGCTGCTGCTGCTGAGTCACACAATACATAGTAATGTAGGTTGTTAAAATCTACTGTGTCGCCAGGATGAGGAGAGTTGGAGAGTTAAGACGATAATTGCACTTTTCTCTTTACGCCACTCAAAGATGACAATGTGCTTCTGCACTTGTCAACTTATCAAGAGCGCTTTTTTTTTCTGAACACTTGGTGTAACTCCAACTCTCCACCTGACAAATGTCAAGTGATCTTTCCCTCTCAGTATGTCCCAAACTCCTTAAATCTCAAAATTCACTTCACATGAGGGAACTGTTGATTGGGAGGTATTTGTAGCTTCGCTTTGTAAAAAAAGGAGCCAAAAATCACTTTGGGAGGACAGGAATTGATGTGGAGAAGTTTCATCCTTCGTTACAGAACAGGAAAGGGTCCACTTTTCTTTGCGGGCTGGAAACAAAGAGACGGCTCCTCCAACTGGCATCCAGTTCCTGTGAGCTCCGTCTCCTGAACTCTCCGCGGCGCTCCAGTCCCTCTCCACAACACATGGTGGGACCAGGTGCCATTTATTGGAGAGAAGTAATCCAGGAGAGGACAAATCTCTTGATTCGTTTTTTTAGGTTAAGTCGCTTGACGCTCAGGCAGGGCTCATGGTTCAACACGTCATGCAGCGAGGTCTCATGTTTAAGGGCTGAGGGTTTGGGTCGACCTGTAGGCAGGAGAAAGAAACAAGAGATGAAGGTTAAGTAAGCGGATAATTCAGTATTTCTTGGAGCAAAAAAATCAGCACAAAGATACTTTCTGCCTACACTCAGGCTACTCCCACAGATTACTGTTACGCAATTCGACTGTGATTTCAAGTTTCTTCAGAAGAAACGTTTGGAGATCTACTCAGAAATACATGCCCTTCAAAGTGTAAGTGAAAAATATGTGTAGGTGGGTGACTCACCTCGCTGTAAACCGGCGGAGGTCGGAAGCGAAACTCTTGGACAAAAGCCATGAGGGGGCGCTCCAGGATCCCACTCAGGTCTTCGGCAGGTTGCGGGACCACCGCATTGTTGCGCTGCTCGGCCTCCTCCTGTGTCACCACGGAGCTGTAATCTGGAGGAGCTGCAGGGGAAAGAGGCAGGATTAGACCGCTGATCTGACTCAACAGAACAGCACAGGTCCAAACACTAAGCTGCTAAGTCATCACTGCAGTTGAAACTCTTAAAAACCCACATAACATTTGTTGCCTTTTGCACTAAACAAAAAAAGATTTGATCCAACATGAATTTCTACTGAATCGAAACCTTTGTTCATACATGCTGGCATCTGACCCAGCGGTGTTTTGGCAGTCAGTGAGCATAAAAATAAAAGAGGGAACAAGCCCACAAGCGGGTAGAGGTTAAAGAAGCTCTTTAAAAGCAAAAAGTAGCAATTTATGGATGTGGCGGAGAATATTTATTGACAAAAGTGAAAGCAGCGGCAGTCTCTCTTTTTCCTATTTATGAGAAAATTTCAGTGTTTTATCCTAAAAACCTCTGTAACCTCTTTATCAGTATGCAGACTGTCTTTATTTATTCATCTGGCTTTTTTGCTGGTCCAAGAGTGCAAACATTCTTGAACACTAACTATGGTTTATAATAATGGTGAGAAAAACAGTATTTAGTCTGTACTACATGCTCACTGTGAATGGCGTGTGTTTGTTTTCCCGGTCTGAGTGCTTAAAGTTGAAAAATATTTGACTGTAAGTGGATAAAAACTGTCCATACTGCCATAAAAAAGGTCAATCAACACAAAGATGGTCGCATTTGCTCCTGAATTCTATGTGTCAGAAAAAATAAAAAATGTTTTAATAACTAGGTCTCTCTGCACTTCTACACTTTCACATCTCTGAAGTATTAAAGGACACTTACGCTCAGGCTGCTCGGGGATGGCCATACGCAGCCACTCCAGGTTGACGCTGTACTGGCTGCTGACGCTGGAGGTCCTGCTGCCGAAGGGATGGAGGGGGATGGTGCCGATGACCAGCGGCAGCTCCAAACACAGCTTAGATGTTCCAGGAACATCGACACAAACCTGGTGAGAGGAAAGGAATTGTCTTAGTGACATCTGTGCAGATTCAAAAACCAGCCGCAGCTTGCAATGAAAGAGGGGACAAAGAAGTAAAGCTGCCGTTGACTGAGCTCACCTTGAGCATGTACTCCACTTTGATGATGCGGCACTGCGCGATGGAAGGACCCACAGGTGGGATCTTGATGGCACGCCCGTGCCATGTCTCCCTGCTTCTGGCCCCCACAATATCACCACACAGTGTTCCCACCACCGAGCGCTTCTGCTTCATGGTGCCGCGGGCGATGAACGTCTGTGTCTGAGTGATGTAGGCTTTTGGCACAACTGATCTGGAGGTAGAGTTGTCAAACTCTGCAAAGACAGGTATCACCTCACCTGCAGAGAGGGAAAGTTTGTTAGAAATTGCAGAAACTTCTGACGTGGCCCACAGAGACTTTGTTTTAAGTAGGTGTTGTTTCAGGTGCCGAACTCTCACCTGGTGTGTAGCCCTTGCGGTCGATCTTTGCGGTCACAGACACCTGTCCAAAGTTGCGGTACCACGCCCGGGCCATCTTATCCTTCGTTCCAGCTTGTGGCGCCTGAGAATTATTAAACCAAATGAGCAAAGTGCCTCAAAACACCCAGAAAATCATGAAGTGTGTAATGACACAATCATGAAATGTGAGTGCTGGGATGCTCACCAGTAAGGCCGGCGTGTTGATGTCGATGGGCTCGATGACAGTAAACTCCTTCTTGATCTTCCTGACAGTAGCCCACGGCCTGTGTAGCTTCACTTTGACCCAGTAACGGATGCTGCCATGTTTTCCCTCGAAGGAGGTGACCAGCGTCTCCTCGGGCAGCTGGAAGCTGAATGGAAATTCATGTCTGCCGGCGGGGAGGACGGTCACTTCACCATTATCTGAGGAGAGGAGAAAAACAGGAAAAAATTAAGTTACTGTTCATTCACTTGTTTTAGTTCTTTTGATTTAAAGAGTTTCTTCCGATTTGTGTTACAGAGAGTATATAAAACTATTGTACACTGATACAAAACAATCAGTTCAGCACAGTGAAATAAAAGTGTCTTCATCTTTACTGTGTTATCATCTGAATCTGTATAAAATGAGTCATGCACCATGAAAATGAATGCAACATGAATGCAGCAGAAAAAATCCTGATAAAAATGTGTCAAATCTGCACAATTATGTTCCAAAAAGTAGTATTACTTAGAATCCAATTTCGTTGTACATGTACATGTACAATTAAAATAAAGATATTCTATTCTAATTTATTAAAGCACGACTCTTGTTGAAATAGAAATCTCTCTGTCTTTCTCTGCAATCACATGGCTCCGCTGCTCGCTCAGAGGGGCGGTTCCTGCTCCATTGTGCTGACTGAGAACATGTTTTCCTCAAGCTGTATTATACAGCCTGTTTTTTTCTCTCTCTGGCTGCACAGGTTCACGAACACGTGTTTGCGTTTAACACAGTCGACGTGTTTTGTGTCCCTTTATTAGCTTGAAGCTCTTTCTTGATTTAAATAACAATACTGCCACTGTTTAATCCTCTTAATAGGTCAAGTGGGGTGTTATAAGCTGTGTTTTTTGTGCAGAAAAAAACTTTCAAACATCACCAAATTCTTTAACATGTTTTTAACCTAAAAACAGACTTTTATAAAATACAAATCAAGCAGCGAGGCTGCACAATGCATAAAAACAACATAAAACTAGCGAAGCCCTGGCTGTGGATTTCCTGTCTACCCTTGAGAGCAAAACAACTCTGAGCCCAATGAATGGAGGCAGAAACCTGAGGCTCTCCCACTCTGTGCAGAAAAACAACCCAGGAGTTTCTTCGAACAAGGACAAGAATGATGTCTGAAATGCTTCTTTCGACAGATGTTTTCACAATAAGCAAAGAAAGCAAAGACAGCGTTTGCAACATAGTTAACTCTCTTCCTGCATAATAAGGCTTTTCATACTTTTTGTATCCAGTTATGACCAACAACACTTCTCATATGGCACAATGAATAAAAGTCCCCTGAAAATGCTTCAGTCGATCAAATAACTTATCTTTAAGTGCTTGTTTTGCGCACTTTCTGAACTTGGATGTTCAGTTTTACTTCTTTCAGGAAGTGCTCAACAACAAAGAAAAACATCTCCATAAGGCTCCCATTATAGTCATGCACACTCAGCAACAAGTTTACAGCCAAACATCTCGGAAGTGAGGAAAACAACAACTCGTTTGCAAAAACAAGTCACAATTTGACTGCACTAGACATTATTATCAACAGAAAAGACAAGCCCATGATGATGAGCCGTTTTATCTCGCAGACTAAATCGTGAAACAACACGATTCCGGTGTTCACACTAACAGCCAGCCCAGTGTGCTCAAATTAAAGACTCCTGCTATTGTTTCATTCGCCTGGAGGACGCTGGTTTTTGACACATTAATGAGTTAGAGACAGGATGGCCCCTCTGTGGTGTCCCCCATCAGCCTGCAGAGCGGGACTGACCTGCCTGCAGCAGCACCTCTCTCCGGTTCAGGTACTCCACCTCGTCGCTGTAGTTCTGGGTGTAGGCGGTGCTGGAGCCGGCGGACCGGGACTCGGTCCAGTGCACTTTGGCAAATCCCTCGGCGTGGAGCTTTAGGGAGTCCACCCGACTTTCCCGGACAGGTCCAACACCACACGGCCGGACACCACGTCCCCACTGCTGAACACCGGAGGACAGTCCACCTCCGGAGAGTCGAAGACGATGTCAAACTTTTTCAACTTGTCGAAAATCATTTTTGCAGGTTGTGCGAGTCAAACGCAAACGTGGGTGATTCCTTAGTTCTTGTTCCGCAGTAGAAAGTGATCTGGAGTGGATCTTCACACCGAAGATGTATTTGTTGACTTGATTAAAGCTCAAACTGTGGAGCACTTTCGGTCTGCAGCCCTATTTGCAGGTTGAGAAAGTGGGCGGGGTTTCTAAATTTATTATGTAAGGGCTCGGCAGAGGGCTGAAGGCTGGTGCTGCTGCCTTCACGTGCTCCTCCTTGACACCGACTTCTCAGTGCTACACTTGTTGAAAAGACGTGGCTGCATTTGGCAACTTTATTCAGTCAAAATGGGCAACCAAACTTATCAGGAACGTTTCAAACGGTGAACAGAAGAAGTTTAAGCAAATACTGCTTATTCGATAAACACACTTTAAAACACTGAGGGAGAACAAAACTGTTACAAAAATATAGATTTTTGGTGTTTTTAAGCATCATAACACAAAGGAAAAGCTCTCATCGGGCCAAATAGTAATAATCATCATCATCATCATTATTATTATTATTATTATTAATGACAACCCGAATTATTATTATTATTATTATTATTATTATTATTATCATCATCATTACTATCACTTTTTCTGTACATTGAAAAGTTGTCCTTAATCTTAGTGGGACATTGATTTAAAATATTACTTCACATGGTAGAGATGGCTCTCTTCTTTGGAAACTAATCTAATCTAAAATGTATTTATCCTTGTATGATTTTTGCCTGGTTATGTCCTAACTAGTTTCTCGGTTTGTTTATCTGTTTATTACCTTTAAAACAGGCTTGAAGTAAAGTTTTTGTAACAGTCTTATTTGTAAATCCTCTGGCTGCCAATAAAAACAATTTTTTTTAAAAAAAAGCGAAAGCTTGTACTCTTGGTCTAGGAGGAGACCACAGCTATGAAATAGTAAGACAAGTCTGGACAAAGGCTAAGAACATATCTCATGATGACAGCATTACCGAATATGACAACCACTATGAAGATAAAAATCAAAACAAATCCCACAAGGTTTATGGTCACAAAACTTTAAAAAAAAATCTTTCTCAGCCCACTTTGTAAGTTAGTTGGACAATTTCTATGCAGCTCTTTTACAACTCCCATATTTCCGGACCGACCTTGAAGGCACCATAATAAACACGCAGACTGGGTGTGGAGGCAGCGGAGAGGAAAACAGGGCCTGCTGGTGATTGATGGTTACAGGTTCTTAGAAGAAAACAGGCTTACTGAGCATGCCTCCGTCCGGCAGAGATCCGCCCTGCACAGCTCAGAGGAAAATAGTTTCACTCTGGGACCAAAGCTGTTTACTCCACTTCTTCCATGTCGCATGGATCATACTGTTACACAGCACATGGAAAACACACATGTACAAAAGCATGCCATAACAAAATCCCCTGTATGAAAAACAACTGCAGTCATTCAAACTCCAGTGACAAAGGGACATCCCACAGAGAAATCCCTGAGTAATGAAAACTTGCATGATTCTTAGCAGCTTTTTAAACACATCAAATTTACTTCCAACTTTTGCAAACAAAGCCAATTCAGAGCAAAGCTGGTTTTTCACTTTGCAGCTATTGATAAACGGAACACATTTATTTCTCAACTGGTTCGCTTTTTTCATTCATTTAAAAAGTCCTCATACAAAAGTCAAGTCTGGTCTGAGAAAAACAAAGTTGTTTACTCCTTTGTTCCCTGGGAGCAAAGACTTAGCTCTCCACTGCCACCAAATGGCAACAAGGCAGCAGTGTGCTCAGCTGTGAGGACCAGCAGGATGTTTTTACACAGATTGGACTGGAGATGTGAGTGCATCTGGTAAAAGTAGTAAGATTCTGTGGTCTGACAGAATAATAAGGTGCAGTTACAACTCTGAAGGGACTTTCTGATTCCCAATTTGTCAAAATGTAAACAACACATTGGCCTTCGAACACAAAGAAGTGAAACATATTGCAAGAATATACAGAAATGGCGCTTCAAAATAAAAGCTCAGAGCCAGCTATTCATTGTACTTCAAAACAAAGTGTGTTTTTTATAAACTTGACATGTTCAAAAGTCACTTGTGCTTCATTCCCAATGGATCTACGACCCACTTTTGGACCACGACCCTCCAGTCAGGAACCACTGTTCTAGTTGGGTATTGGGTATAATAAGCTAATTTGATAAGAACAAGCGTCCTTATTAACAGTGTAACTGGCATCATATTTAAGAAGTCAGTAGTGCAGTTTGCATCAATTGTGTGTTTGTTTAAAATGCATTCAGGAAGTTTTGGCCTGAGGTGAAATAAGGCCCTGCACGCCACCTGCTGGTGCTCAGGAGCTGCAGCCCGGCTCCTCCGCGTCTCCCTGCCTCAGTCCTGATAAGAAAAACATGTAGGTCTCTGAAAAGAACGATGGACAGATAAACGTCCTCGTTGCGCAGATGAGTTGGTATGATTATCCTAATCATTGCTGAAAACTCGTTCAGCACTGCTGCAGACTAAAGTAAACATTTATCCACGTGAGCAGCTCTTTGTTGACCCAAAGCGCTGCTGAGTGCACACTGTGGAACAAACATTAACAGTGAAGCCCGACATCCTCTAAAGCAAAGAGGAGCTAAGTGATTGTGTAACTCTTCAATGGTGTTTACTTGACACATCTTTCATTTAAACTTCCAACTCTTATAACTGGAACAACTCTTAACAACGCAAAACAATTTTCCACTGAAATCACACTGATACTGTCTGATACTTTCCTGCCTTTTAAGGGCAAAAACAATCAGTCTTTAAAAAAAATGTTTATGAAACACTAAAAGATAAATGAGCGAAACATGACACCATGTTGTAAAATGAATGGAGAGCAGCAGCAGCAGCAGCAGCAGCAGCAGCAGCAGCAGCAGGCTGTGTGGTGGAGGGGGACAGGGCCAAGCAGAGCCACGTGTTGTTTTCCTGGTTGCCACAGCGACGCAGCCTGCATTTTTTAAAAAGCCCCCACCCCTTCCTCTTTCCTTCCCTTAACCTCTGCCTTCACTTTCTCCTCACTTCTTGTCCTATGTAAACAGAGCTAAAAGACATGAACATGACATCCTTTCTTCTACCTTTTAACATTTACTACTTTATGCAATCAATTGCACGTGCAAACATACAAACACACACGAAGGCTGAAGCTTTGTGAAAACAATTAGCGTTATTATTTCTGTTCTGCACAGAATGTCGGTCAGAGAGAAATTACAGGTCAACCATCCAAGCACTGACAACACCTCAGCCTATCTACTGGTAGTGACTGTACAAAATCTGAAGCTAAATTGCGTGTAAACTGACAGAAGAGTAGGGTCCATGTGTATTTAGCAGATACTCTGGATGAAAAAGCATGAATGACACTCGTCGTTTCAACATTGTATCCTTTCATCACAACAGGAATATTTCATACCATTTATTTTTATGTTCTTTTTACCTTCACTTAAATATTTTTTTATCATCTACTCGTCTTTTTATTGTCTAATTTTGTTGTCGTTTTTGTTTTAACATGTATTTTATTGTGAAGCACTTTGAGCTACATCTCTTCCATGAAAAGTACTCTACAAATTATTACTATTAAAGTGGATTCATTTTACTTTATAAATTGCAATATTTATTTATCTCCAATTTTGCTACTTTTAAGATTCATATTAAAGATCTTTAATATGTCTTATCATCAGAGTAATTTGAGTGTTTTGTGAGGAATTCTGTCATATCTAAAATGTATTAATATTTGGTAGCCATCTGTGGTTAAAGCTGCATTTAGCAGTATTATTGTTCTTTCTAACCCACTAATCCCAAACTGCACTATTAAAAAAGCCTCTTAGTGGCACCAAGTCTTGCCCACAAAATTAAACACAAATAAAAGTACTTAACTACAGTGCTGCAAAAATCAATTAAAAAATCCAATATGGTCATTTAAGTAATCTTGCTCATTGATTAGCCGAGATGGCAAAGGGATAGATACCATAGTTATTAAAGCTAAAGCTAAATTAATGATGGCTGGCAGATTGATATAATCTTATGATATATAACTTCACATTGCTCTCCTCTATGCTATATTTCAAAGGGATGAGAATAAAAGACCTGCAGATGAATGAGAAGCCTTTGACCCAGAAGAAAACACTTCAGATTTCCCTGTTTTTATTTCAGGTTTGATTTTGAGTGACTTCTGGTGTGAAGCAATTTTCTCATCATTGGACACGTCAATACCACATTTCTATTGGGCAAAAAAAGATGAAGCAACAGTGGTGCTTAAACAACATTGATCAACATTAAACGTATTATGACACTGATTAACGGTTAAGTGCTGGTAATATGTCCAGTGAAAAAGAACCACCAACATTTCCTGTTTACAGATTAGCAGTTCTGTAAATGGTAACTAATATTTAATATTTTACACTGAATAATAAATACAAATAGCTGATGGAAAATCAATAATTGTAATATTTGTTAGTTGCAGCCTATAGGATCTCAGTTAATAGGTGATGTGTTACTTTATGTCTCCACAGTATATGATTTAGGCTGAAATGTGGGCTAGATATTATTAACAGGCAGAACCTGCCCAGTGCACCTTCAACCACAGAGCATACACAGCTGCTGCAAATGACCTGGAAATGAGCCGCTGTGTGAAATGATATTCTTGATAAAAAATATTGAAACATGTGAAACATGTTTGTGTATTCTGCAAAATCAACAACAACACTCTTATCACAGATTTCTTCATATTTACCTGTTGGACCAGTCTGGGGAGTCAAACTGACTATACTATTTACAGAGCATCTAATGAAACATTAACCACTGCCTACAGTGCATTTACTCAGCCACTATGGCCTATATTTTCTGCCTCTCTGGCTTAAGGTTGGCCAGTGCCTTCCATACCGTGGGAATTTCACACTTTACAGCGTCATGTCCTGTACAACACAGCGCTCAGTAAACCACTGTGTTTATTTGGACTCGACACTAATGGACTTGTGTTTAATGTTAGGATTAGGTTATCTGGCAGATGTATCTGGTGGAGTCAGTGTCGACTTCTCTCGCAGGTTTCCATGCAACACGTTTGGCCCAGGTGGCTTCATTTCGCAAACTGCAGTGACTACAAGACACAGTGGCTACCAGCTGACGCACCAAAGAGCGAATCAGCAGTTTTGGACCACATTATTCAGAGTACAGAGAGGACTTTTACATCCACCAGCTGCAGTACATGCTGATGTAAAGTTACTATGTATATCACAGCAAAGCTACAAGTGATGGGTGATGTAAGAATATTATACTGATACAGCAGGGGACAAAAGAAAAGTCAAACAGCGTCAGCACAAATGATATAAATGCCCCTGTTTTTATAGAAATGAAGGCACTGCCTTGCATTGTGGTCAATGGTCATAGTCAGTGGTTTGTTTCTAGTCACCTTTGAACACATTTGGATTGGCTCTTGTCCCTGCTTTTGCTTTTGCAAAACTGTACCTGAAAAAAAAGCTCTATTTTGAAAAATTTTACTTGCAAAACATTACATGGAAATTTCAGTTGGTTACTTTTTGAAGAGCAACCTCACCAGATGTAGATGTATATCACCCGGGTTTTTACTTTTGGTTATTCTACAGCCAGCTTGATAAATAAACACAGTAAATATAAATAAGATAGAACATTTACCACACAGGGGATTAACACCATCTGCAGCCTTTCACTACTGACCTCGGATCAGATGCTGTCTCTTCCTGAAGTACGTGATCTTGGAGGTGTAGTCATTATAGACAGAGTTCATGCCGCGGTTCTCCAGCCAGTGTGCCGTGGCCACCCCTCTCCCCTGCACCTTCATGGAGTGCACTCTGGTGTCCCTCCGGAGCTCCAGGACCACCTGGCCCGACACCATCTCCCCTCCGGTGAACGCTGCATCAGCTGGACCATCCAGCTCCAGCTTGAAGGACTTAATGGTGTTCAGTGTCATTCCTATGAGTAAAAAAAACGATTGATAAGGGGACCCCAACACATGCAAGTTATACAGTAAATGTTAAGTATTCACTTTTCAAATAATATTCTGCAATGTTTTGGACTGCTTTTAAATTTGCATTTTGAATTAAAGAGAAGGTGTTGTTCATTTTTGCTATCTTCTTTTAGAGATTTTATTTTTTGGGTGGGGTTGGGTGTTTCTGCTTAGGGTCCCAGACATGCCAGGTCCAGCCCTGCCAGTAGCTACTTTTGTGCTGTTTTTGAAACACGTGTTACAGATGTTCACTAGCATACTATGATAAAATGCAACATTTTTCATCGTTGGTTTTTAACACTACTGGACAAAGTCGTTAGTGAATAATTACAGTGTAACCTTTTCTGTTAAACATAATATGCACACAAACCTTAAGATCACATTTTATCAAACAAATAAAAACATTACTTTTCCTTTTGATTACTCTTAGTTAAATTCGGTATGAACATTTTTATTCATATTTATGAGTGATATTAAAATATTCAAACAAATAGCCTACGATGTCAAATATCATCACTCACATTCTAATTTTATTCAATAATATGTAAATAATAGCCAGTACTTTAAATAATAACGATAATAAGCAGCCACTGACTTCTTTCACCGAGACAAATAGTCCTGTTACAACTGTTTCTGTGAGTTTTATAATATTTACATTTTCCGTTGTGCGGCCGGTGCGTGTTTATCTTGGATGTTAAAAACGGCTCTGCCTCAGCCAATCAGGGTTGAGGACCGGGACTATGTTCATGTGTGAACGTCGAGCTGACGTTAAAAAGTCTTTAAAAACTCACCGGCAGGACAGGAGCAGCGGAGTGGTCTTCTAACAGACGTGGTGGGACAGAAAAAAAGCCGGATTGTGTGTCCACTCCGACTGGTTGTACAACAGAAGCTCAGACTTTATAAACGAAGGCAGGTTTCAACGCCCAGAAACACAACAGCCCTCTGTTTTACACCAATGATAAAGAGCACGCGCGAGTCACGCCCGCCCACTTTCAGAGGGAGGAGGACAGCGTGGACTCACCGTGCGTCAAGTGACGCAGCGTAACAACGTGCTCTTCCGGCTGCACCTTTCACATTTAAACTCTGTGTGCTATGTTACCCCACAGAGTCCATGGTTTCACCTTTTCGTATTTTTTTTATGATCCATGTATTACGTTATATCAGTTCGGAAGAAAATAAGGACGATAGACATTCAGTAAGCAGACGCATAAAAGAGTTAGAAAGAATTTTTGCTGATATATTTAGGCTTTTACTTTGAAGGCCGTGTGTTGGGTTTTTTTGCAGCTTGATAGTGTATTTTTTTCCACTTTATTATAAGTATGCATAAAGAACAAACGTGTATGAATTAAGTAAAAACTGTATTTAGTAAGCAAGTACCACAAACATTTTTTTAAAGAAAAAAAGACCCAAGTAAACAAAAACGTCCAAAACAATCACATTTAATCTAAAATGCACGTTAGAGGAGATATTTTTAATAACCTCAGTAAAACGTGGCGTCTCTGTCACTGTTTATTTAAAAAGTATATCTCACCAGTTAGTTCAAAAACACACACACATGTTTGTTTGTCTGTTTGTTTTTAAAGAGGAAAACTAATAGCTTAAGTCCGACCCTGTCAAATGTTATGTGAAACACATTTACATCACCCCAGTAAAACGCAGTGTCTCTGTTTTGTTTATTTTTTAGCCATGTGCCTCAGCAGTTGAAAGAGTCTCTCGCATGACCAGCATGTCACATGTTGTGCAGAAACTCAGGTATATGACATTGTGGCATCACCGAGGCAGCCGTCCTCACAAAATCTTTTCAATTGTAAATTTTTTCTGGAGAATACCAATTAAGAGTATGTATGATATGGTGATACATCAAATCACTGGAGAATTGAGAAAGAAATAAACTTGATTTGTGTATTTTCTGTGTATTTTAAACTGTATCGTTATAATATCCTATAGTGTTCTTTATAAACCCATTGAGGCATTTGCATGCTCAAATTTGCAAGGTCATAGATGTAACCCTGAAACATGTCCTCAAGCAGGACCTACCTGCTCACACATAACATAGCTTGCTTTGTATTGTCATTGTAAAATGACATGGTGCACAAAAAGGATATGAATAATACAAACTATTGTGCATTTTCATGCAAAATTTAGTTGTATTTCAACCAGTTTCATTTGTCATGTGCAATTTGTATTTGGCATGTCTCTTAGCAACAGACAGGCAAAATCAAACAAAAACTGTTTCTCTACTCTGGTGTTTCATCTGGTATTAAACCATGTCTTTGCTGTTGTACTCCTTGAACCTGAGCTTGTTGGTCAGGTGACATTCCAGCCTGAACCTGGACTGCAGCCTTTTCACCAGGTTGATGAACTCCAGATTTAGTTTATTTACATCTACTTGCCTGCCAAGTTTTTTTTTATCAGCAGTGCCTGCATCTTAGGGTCAAGGCTGTGTTATTGCTACAACATAGATTGTTTTTACAATGGTTTGTGGTCAGTCATGCTTGAAGGAGGGGATGAGAATCTTTCTGCAGCACAGACGTTAACCTTTTTATCCGTTAACGTTGACAGTATAAACAGGTTAGAAGTAGGACAGTCAAGTCTGAGGCTAATTTCCTCTCTGGTCTAAATATGACAGACAGCGCTGAGGTTTATGTTTAAACCATGTTACTGCTAAAGCTGCAGTTACACACTGCTTCAACATTTCACACTCTGATGACCTCTGAACTGTTCTGGGTAAACATTTATTTATTTATCAATCCAGTAAGATCATTATTCTCATGCAGTTTACTGAAATAACACGGAGGGATGATGTGACAGAGTGGCCGTAGTTCTATGCATGATAAAAATTTAAAGGAGTTGTGAATTCAAATGAATGAGGTTAAAGTTTGAAATGTGAATGGAATATAACATGTCTCTTTTGTTGGTGGTTGTTAAAAGAATTCTGGGAAATGTAGGTCACTAATTTTCATATGCCTGTTACTCGTTTTTTCACAATTAAGATGTCTGGACCTACGACCAGTCACATGTTGAAGTTAAAAGTAACCAATACCATAAAGTCTTTGCTTAATTTAGAACACTTCATTTACAATTCAGAACAGCTGACATTTGAGCACAGCTTAGTCTTATGTCTATGGAAGTGTATTGCTGCCAAGCTATCAAAAAAACCCTGTATTTTGATAAAAAAGTTTCATGTTATAACAAGATAAGATTCTTGTTAGCGCAGGAAAACGTGGTTCTAATAAGAAGTTTCATGTTAGAACTTAAAAATAAATATATCTAGTGTGGCAGCAATACAGTTCCATATATGTCTGACCTACAGCGTTACACCACATATTATCTGTTAGTTTGTTGTTGTTTGTACATAAAATGTGCCTCTTTAAAAAGTGCAATACTGAGTTTACTATTGTTACTACTGCGACACACATTAAGTGTCAGAGAAAAGTTTGGGGGAACTTTTGCTTGTTGTGGGTTTATGTGTGGGAGTTTTAGTCAAGGGAATTAAGGGGCAGCGGTTGTTGTTGGAGCTGTTACACTGTGTTCCATCCTGTAAATTGTTTCATTACTTATTCAGTTATATCCCAGGATGCTCAGCTAAACTACTAATAGACAAAAAGTCTCAGCAGCATTTTCAATAACAAAAACTGGAGAAAATCCAAAGTATTGTAACTTGGCTATGTGGAGTACACAGCATATTAAAAAAAAAAACATCTTTAAAAGTTTCAGCACATACATTTGACTTTATATCATTTTATCAGGAAGTGTAAGAACATGAGATCAAGTTGTGATTCTTAGTCACTTCATGACAAAATGAGTGCGGAACTGGCTGTAGGCAGGACGCTGCACGATCAGAGGTTTGGCAGTGAAGTATTCGCTGTGGGTGGTGCTGAAGTGCTGATGGACCAGGGGAAACCTGATGTTGCTCTGTGATTAACAGAGAGAGAGGCAGACAGTATTGATTATATTATAATATTGTGCTGAGTGGTGAGAGAAATAAAAAGCCATGTATGAAGAGATGTGAACAGATAAAATCCAGCATGAAAACTGAAAATGCTGCTCTTTCTACTTCTGACACTGTCACAATGACTACTATTTCTTACTGCAACTCCCAGTGCTATCACCGTTATTATTCTGATAACCTGCACTACTGTTACCATTACAATTACACAGGTGAATGGGAACATTTTTGACTTCAGGGTTTGATGTCTCACCGTGTGCACTGACGGACAAGGTGTCTGTCTGCAGGCCGTCACAGGGAGGAAGTCAGACTTTGTGATGCTGGGCTTTAACTCGAGTTCTGTCAAAACAGATTAAACACATTTAATATTTACATGCACCTCTCTTTAAACGCACAAACACAGCTTAAATCCATCACCTGGTCCACTCAGTATGTTGCTCGGCAGCGGGATGGCCAGTCTGGCTCGCTCTCCATCCTGTTTACTGTAATGTTCTTTGGCTGTGGTTGTGTAGTACAGGCCCGACAGACAAGGTGGACTGAAGTGTATATTGCTCTTGGTCATCAGGTCTGCCCCGCGCATGTGCACCGGACGCTCTTTGTGGTTCTGCTGCAGGAAGAAACATCGACAGCAACATCAAATATGACAGATTAGGATCACTGCATAAAACTTTTAACATAAACTCCATCAAAATCAACTACAAAGTCTGTAGGAAGATGTGTGCAAAGGTCATAATTCAACTAGAGTGAAACATTTATGTAAAACAATAATATTATTAATACAAAAACAAACAACTAGCCTATATAGAAGATTTGTTATCTCACATCAGAGAAGGAAATGCTGTTAGTGGTGACAGACATCCTCTCTTTGTTGCGCCTCACATCAGTGTCTCCCTTGGGTAAGGAACTGGAATTTTGCTTCCTCCTCGTCACAACAACTGGATCTCCTGGGAAATAAACCAAACAGATTAATCCAAGCAGGATAACAGGAATAGATTAACTGAGTCATGTTTCAGCTGAATCTCAATATAAAATTAATTTAGTTTGATTGGTTTAGAAACAGGAATACACCGCTTGATGTTTGCTGCCCTCAAAGATCTTTGCCAAGAGGCAATCCAGTCGCAGCAGCCCTGCACAGATCAGTGGAGGCATTTCTAGGATTTGAGATATTGGAGGCTTAGTCTGGACCTGGTGGGGATTCCTCCCTTGAAACTTTTTTTAATAAACAAACTCTATTTTGATTCTTTTATGCACTCTGGCACCTTATTCACATTCAAAGTACAAAATAAATAAATAAATATCACATTGTGAATCTTTATCAAATTAATCAACAAAGATCAAGATATGTTATATATAAATGAATAAATAACACAATCTCATACGCACTAAACAATATGCTCAGCACATTTTCCTCTTATATTGCAAACATTACAAAAGACAAACAAGATCATTCATGTAAAGATCACAGAAATGGAGGAAATGGATGGAAGGATTTAGATGGATGCTTTGCCTGTTTGGGGCCTCTTGGTATCTAAATACCCGGAGCAGCTGCTTAGTGCTAACTCAATGCACCAAAGATGTTTCACCATAACATATTAAAACAGATATGAACTGTCAGATAGCAAGATGGAAAACTTAGGGCAGAAACATGTCTGGACATCAACACAGGAAGGACTCACCCAGCTTTTGGTGGCAGAAGGTTTCTCTGGTTGTGGACAACCAGAAATCCTTAGAGAAATGTCCAAGGTTGAGCTTCAAAGGCTTCTTTACCACAGGAGGGCTGTATCATAGACACAGATTATGCTTGTATTGCATTTGTGTGGGGATAATGTCAACACAAGATAATCTGAGCGTTCAGAGAGTAATGACTATTTCTTAAAAGCTATACATGGACTACTTTGAAATTTAGATTTTCAAGGCCTGTCAAATTTTGCATCCATGACACCTAAAACCCTCGTGGCACCCCAAATCAAGACATGCAGTCACAGCAAGAGAGGTCTAAAGAGATCTGAAGGATGACACCAGGCCCTACAGCCAAAGTTTGCTCTAAAATTTGACATCTGTTTGTATAGGATGTAAACTGAGTCTCTTTCCAGTGAGGCAGAAAAGCTGCAGACCTGCAGATAGTAGGTCGGCTGAATGACGCAGCGTGGGTCGTCTCTCTCTCTAAAATCTTCACAGGATCACCCAGAGCCAATGAGGGGTGCTGAGAAAAGACATTATAAAAACAGTCACTGTCACGGTTTTGTGCTAATAACACCCACTTCATGGAAAGCTGCATTAAAAGGTCATTACCCTTGTCACTCCTGTGTCTACTCAAAGCTGACAGTGCTGGTACTCCAGGTCATCCTGTGTCTTCTCTAAGCATGCACACAGCTGAGCATTCAATGCTTCAGTGTGCATTATGGTTTAACACAAGTCTGTCTGTCAACTAGAGAAATGACTTCCCTGGGACTGCAGAGTTTTAAACAAGTTAACAGACCATCCTATGGTTGCTGCTTCATTTTTGTCCTGTGCAATGACAAAACCAGTAATATTACACCAAGGGATCTTAAGTTATGAGACAATAAAAATGTAAATTTTGGGGTCACAACATAATTTATTTTAATATGCTTTCACAGCAATATAGGGAAGATAATACTTTAGTACAGGGATGCTCAAAATTTAGATGAGTGCTACTTTAGAGAGCCAGCATGTTACTGAGGGCCACACAGGAAAGTGCAGTTGTGAGTTGTCCAGCATAATTGCTCACTTTAGTTAACAGCCTCGATGACAAAACGTAATTCCTGCTCGACTCCTGAGGTGCCACTAATTGCCTTGTAACCAGTAGGTCTCTACAAGTTGCCATTCCTGACCTGGTAGATGCTTGTAACAGCTCATTTATAGTCCCTTTAGGTACGAAAACAGATGTGTTTATTTCAAACGTTGTGACCGGCAGTGCCCTCATACTTGTTGTGTCCTTACATTTGCATATACATCTAATAGATGTCATTTGAAGGCAGGGTCAAAGGTTTATGAAAACTATAAATATGACAGTGGAGGAGGTTGTAATGATGAACCTGTGAGGCAGTGTGGATGGATAATTCTTTTCACTACATCACTGACTCATTCAGTTACACCATTTTTAAAATGTCTTTATCGTGTCCTACGGTCATCCGTTTTTCCATATTCATAAGCTTGCAGAAATGTGCACAAATAAGACGAAGTGAACACAGATTATGGACATAGGGCTCCGTCTGTGTCTGCATGTATTTAACGCTGAGCATAAATGAGCCATTAGGAGGGCGCCATTTGATGCAGTCTTTGAGTAGTGCATTAAATGTAAGCTATTGAAAATGAAACTTTAGAAACAGGCCACAAATTATTTACATAGAATGCACACATTTCATTTCATGTTCAAGGACCACAGAAAATATTCCTGAGGGCAGCCATTGGCCCGTGGGCCGCACTTTGAGCAACAATGCTTAAATAGAAACTCATGATTGAAGAACTATTCAGATCTTTTACTCAAGTAAAAGTTGTTATACAATGATTAAAAAGTAATCACTGAATATCTGTCATTATTGTCACTGATGCAGACATGTGTATGAAGCATTTTAATGTAACTTGTCTAAGTTGAGCTATTTTAGCTCACTAATGTTTAGTTGAATCTATAAAAATGTATGATATTTTACATGTTGATCATATGTTTTGGATGTAAAGCTTAATATTTGTAGTGATAATAGTTATAGCTAAAACATAAGTAAAACATTTCAAATGGGGTGGAGGTCTTAGGTAGGAGAAAAAGGAAATACTCAACTAAAATGATTTCAAAATAAACTTAAATACAGAACTTGAGTACCTCTAGACTTTTTGGTGCAGTTTTTAGGCTCAGAGTTGAAGATGTATTAATTGAAAATATGGAAAAGCATCTGCTGCTCATTCTATATTTGGACATATATATCACATAGTATACAGGAAAGATTCTGCATTATATCTGAGACATGAGGTCAAGTAGAGTGGACAGTTTTTTTGCTTTCTTTTCAATGTGACTTTGAAAACACTGCCAGTACAAATCAGCATAAAAGTTGTATGGCAAAGGTTTCCTTTGAGAGTCTGAAGGTTTCTATTCAAGCCATTGTCTTTGGTAAGAAAAATAAACCCTTCTTTGATTGTGACCAAAATCTGCTGCTGCTATGATACCTCTTTCACAGGTTCAGCTGCTCTAGTCCAGGCTCCCTGGAAGGAGTCGCGGTACTGGGATGCAAAGCTGTGGCGGCGCCTGTCCCCTTTGATTGTGGGAAAGCCCTCTTCTATGTAGAAAATGTAAAATTATTGACATAAAACATTCTGCAGGTTTGCGAGATTCACCCTCACACAGATTCACTGTTATTCATTACAAGACGATTACGTTATAAGGCTGACAGCTGAAACACTTGTTGACAGTTAATTCCTAACTGAGTCAAATGACTGTTCACATCAGTCATCTGTGTCTTAGCTCTGAATACATAATCTAATATGGATTTACCGTTTTACTCAGAAAATGCAGTAAATAATCAGACTGAAATTAAGAATACTCTCACTCACCTAGATGTCTAGATGTGGCTTTTACAACAGGACAGCTATGGTGTGGGGTGAAGGCGGCTCTGCTGGTGCTTTCTGGGTGCTTTTCCACATGCTGGATCTTCTTTGTGGCCTCTGTGTGTCGGATGGGAGTGGGAGGAGGCTGGAAGGGCCGGGGCCCGAATTTCTGGGACTGCGTGGTGAGGAAAGTAACCTCCCCAGGGTCTGTTTGCATCTTGAAGTTGGTGTAAAACAAGGGTGGTGCGCGGGTAATCTGTGGCAATGGATGACGGTGGTAGAACTCCATCGTCTCTGTGAGGTACTCCTTGATGTGCCTCAAGTCCTTGTGGTCCACCTGGGCCAGGATGGGTGGAGGAAAAGGTTCTAGCTTCTTGGTAGAAAAAGGTTGGAAATCCTCCCTGAAACGTCTTGTGAATGCATCTGGATTGTTCCTGTCCAGAAATGGGATGTTTGTAGACAGGAGGGAGTTCTTCCCCACAGGATGGGCTTGGATCAGTGTTTTTACTGCTGCAGTCATATTGGATACTACTAGTGTCCCTTATCTCTTTGTTTAAGCCAGCTATCTCCTTCTGAAGCAGGAGGAAAATGCCACAATGCCTCACCATGGAAACCTCTGTGCTGTGGAACATGATGATGTTGATACTGTTGCTGCTCCTGCAGAGAAACAAATGCATGCCATGGTGTCCAGTTACCAGGTCAGAATCACTGAATAGATTTGACACAAAAAAACTATTAACATTTTATTCCACAACAAGGACACACACTAGCAACTGCCCACATTTAACTCTTTGAAACCCTGGATCTACTCCACTTTTCATTTGATGCATTCAGGCAATTTGCAGCTGTTCTTCTGTACTTCTGCAAATTGCAAGTAGTAGATTTAGAAAATTATTTAGAAAGAAGCTAGGGAAAAATGTCCAAATAAATTATCTTTATAACTATCATATTTATATATCTTAAATTATTTTACAAAAGCATTATTACTGTTTAAGGACCTTTTAAGGCCACCTCCTTTTTTTTTTTGTTTTTTTTCCCTGTTTTATTTTATTTTTCTTGGTTTTTGTTCTAATTTTCAGGTAATTTTCTTGTACTTTTTAAAACTTTTTTTTTTTTTTTTTGCAAATTTTTGGATCATTTCTTCTCAAGTTTATCATTTCCTTTTTACATATGTTTTTAAGACAACAAGCCAAGTTGCTCAGGTCTCAAAGGCTTAAGTAACAAGCCTTGTCTGAAAAGAATGAAAGAGTTCTTTGTTTTCAGATTCTTGTGATCTAATAGTGTAACTGTGCACTTTTTTTTTTATCTGGCTTTGCTTATAAAAGGCATCTTAATATGAGTTTCCTCAGCTGTAAAAACCTACTAAATATCTAGAGTAGATACACTTTTCCTTTGCAAGAGTCCTATGCATAATTAAGCATTGCCTCACAATATCAGCTTGCAGAGTGACATGATTTGGTCTGGACTTCAGTGCAAAATGCAATTATACTGAAAGTGTTATATGTGGTTCCTATTGGACATAATCCATATATAGGCCCACAGTATATGCATATATAACATCACACTAAAACGAAGGCTTTCGTTAGATATAACATGCACGTCAACCAAGCTTTGGAAATGCATGCACTGAAAACAAAGAAGCCTATGAATTTAATGTAATTCGACATTTATGTACAATTTAACGAAATGATACACTGAATTACCTTGCAATGCTTGCACAAATTAACATATTTCGCTGTTTAGTTCATGCTTGTTAACAATGTGGCTCAGTGTTACTTACGTCAATGCAACAGCAGGTGTCAGTCAAACTTCATTTTGGGGCAGTTATGTCCAGCCCAGACAGGTATCCTCCAAAAAATGAGAAAAATTATTTTAGGTGCTCACAAGCAGAGTTATGATTCAAAACCATGTTTCAATCATATAAATAAGCACTGCTGTTTAATAAACTGTCAGCTTTTGAAGTGAATCCCACTCCCATTTCCTCTGCGAAGTAACATTTTAGAATAGGCTACATGTATTTTTTAAAAATTTGATAAAAATACTAACAATGTTGTTTTTTAATCAAGCGCCTTAAAGTGTGGTTCATACCATACTTTGATACTAATAGACCGAAGCTGTTGTAGTTTTAATTTACAACGGCTGTCCTTAATAAAGAATATGTTTTAATACTATGGCTGATTGAAATGTAATGTTTCTAAATAATAATTCTAACCGTCTTATAATAACGTAATTAAATGAAATTAAACTTGAACGCGGTTTAAATACACGCGGAGAATTTTATCCCCCAAGGTGCTGAATAAACAAAAGGAAGTGACGTAAGTCCGCGTCAGCCTGTTCCGCTCTCTTTTCGTTGAGGCTCAGCTAACGGCCGGGTGGGTGCGTGTGTTGTCCAGCACATATTTGTCGGTTTTCAGTGAATGTTAAGTCGTTGAAAGCGATTAAAAAATTATATTAATTGTCGTATATCGATAGTTATTGTGTGTGAAGTGTTACTGGCTCGTTTCGGAGGGAGGAAATAGAGAGAATAGTGAGTGAAAGCCGCGCTAACGGTGCGCATGTGGCGAGGCCCCGCACCGTGCCCACTCTGGGGCTAACGGCTAACATAGCGTTAGCTTCTGACTAAAAACCGGCAAATCATTGCAAATGGTCAAAAACTGTGAATATAGTACCACTTCGGTTAAAATGTGTTTGTTTCAAAGGTCTTTATGTCGTTGATTTGGTTTGAAAGATGCTGTCAGTAATCGTGTGGTCATCGAGTTAGCTCGATGGTCGTGTGAACCGGGAAGCTAATGTCAGTTTTCTGTCTCAGCCTGCAAACATGCAGATCTTCGTGAAGACGTTGACGGGGAAGACCATCACCCTCGAGGTTGAGCCCAGCGACACTATCGAAAATGTCAAGGCAAAGATCCAGGACAAGGAAGGTGAGCTGTCACATCATAACGTGATACGAGTCTTCTTCACTAGCAGCTCACACATTATGGCTCGACGAAAACGTCTTTGGAGGCCTTTTCTTACTCTTAGATTTACTGATTATGCCAAATGTGTTACAGCAATGCGAGCAAGCTGAACTGGTAAAAGTAGTTTGTTTTAAAGCAGGTCAGCAGATTTGGTCAACTGGTAGACTGGATTTTTGGCCACCCTGTTAGACCAGTATGCTGTTTGTCTTTGGGAGAGTAGAATATTTAACTTGTGAATCATTTTAGGTAATGTAATCCACGTATCTGTCTCTTGTACTTAAGTAGATGTTTTTGTTCACTGTCAAATGTAAAATGGAGTTTGATGAGTTTTGTTGTTTACAGGAATTCCTCCTGATCAGCAGCGTTTGATCTTCGCTGGAAAACAGCTTGAGGATGGACGCACACTGTCTGACTACAACATCCAGAAAGGTAAACTTATATAAATGATTTCATTTCATTAGGTTATGCTTTTAATTCCTAACACTGTAAGTATGGTGCCCCGTTTGTTTTGTTCATGAAAGACCAGAATTGTATGCTTTTACACTGAATCCTTATAAGATGATAAATTGAGTTTTCTGTGGTGCTGTATGTGGATGTAACTGAATCTGAGATTGACTTTAACGTGTCTGCCCACCAGAATCCACTCTGCATCTGGTTCTGCGTCTGCGTGGTGGCATCATTGAGCCTTCTCTCAGACAGCTGGCCCAGAAATACAACTGCGACAAGATGATCTGCCGCAAGTAAGTGTTGAAAATCAGTAGCCTCTCCAAAGTTACCTAATTGTATGAAGTTCTGCTGATACTTACTGTGAAGTGGTATGGCAAAATTTAGATAAACTCTTTTCAAATGGCACCACAAGCAGCGTGCTATCGTCATTGCAGAGTTTTATCAAGAGTATATAGGCAGGGTGCTGTAGTTAATGTGTGTGAATGTGGGCTGCAATGGCAAGAAAAGAGTTGTGGATTCTTATATGCTCTTTTTTTACTGACCTTCGGTGTTGGCTTTTCAGACATTATTGTATGCCTGGCCTCTCTTATTCTTATATTTATGTAATTACTGAAAGGCTTTCAAAAGTGTAAATGTTTTGCTTTGTTTATGCTTTCAAATAATTTAGCCAGTGTTTCACTCTATTTAGATTTTTTTTCCTCCCAATGTGGTACATATTTTTAAGTTTGGTAGCAACAAAAATTAATGTTTTGTCCCCATGAAGTGTATTGTTTTGACTATTTTAGGGAGAAATTTCCTTAAATCTGACCCCTGCCTACTCTTGTTTTGCAGGTGCTATGCCCGTCTGCACCCCCGTGCTGTCAACTGCCGCAAGAAGAAGTGTGGACACACTAACAACCTTCGCCCCAAGAAGAAGCTGAAGTAGACATTGAGACTGAATCGGCTCTTTGCCATTTTGTGTTAAAATAAATGTAAGAAAATGATGTTACTAGTCTGACTCTTATTATTTAGTGGCATGATATTATGGGGAATTCTAATTTGAATTGATGTGTGCAGTACATGATCATGAGGCTGTGCTCAGTCACTTGAAACGGCAAGGAAAGGGTAACCAGACTGACTGAAAAAAGGTGAAGCTGGTTCAATAAACTCTCGTTACTGTTTGCCAAATGTTCCCAAATTAAGATGAAAGATATTCATGAGAAAAATTTGGCAAGTAGTTTACGTTAGAGGCTTGCTCTAAGAATCCTGTTCACTGAGTTATCTGGGTAATTCAGTAAACCTGCTGCTTGGAACTGGCGCTGGTTGAGACTAACAGTCGGTGCACTCCAAACCTGACTGGCACGGTGCCGGTTTGTGCTGGTTTAGAGGGTTCTCTGCTCTCATTTCAGTGTGTTAGAAAACAACACATGCAATTTGAATCAGTCTGAGTAGATGTCACTGTGCAGCACAAACAACAGCGCACATCCAAACTACATCATTTACAATAGACTAAAACACATTTTATGTGGCTGGTGGCAGAATAGCAAATGAGGTGCTGTCTGTGCCAGCATTAAAAAAATAAGTTTATCACAGCGTTTCCAACACCTCCTGCTGCTCGATGATCAGCTGATAGAAGTACAATATAATTACCACCTCATATGCTACCTGCACTTGATTTGAACACATTCCCCACCCTTGCTGCTACATGGCAAGAAATGCGCGGCAGCCACTGCCTATTAAAAATTGCCAGCTCAGATTGCGATGAACCAAGTTAGTCCAATCATTATCCACTGACACATTTAATACCAAATTCTTTCAATTCATCAAGAAGAAACTTCAAGGGGTTCCTACAGTCATGGAAAACTTCACAATCAAATTTTTCAAGGCTTGGCAAAAGTCATTAGTAATTATTATTAATTCTAAAATAGTAATCAATTCTATTAATTAGCAATTAACAAAATCAGTAAAAATTATTAAAGGTTTTGGCAAAGTAATGGATGTTTACTGCAATGCAGTAATCCTCCGTGCATAACTTTTCGCTTATTCTTATGTAACGTCAAAGTTGTTTCCTGTAGCTTATGACATAATGCTCTAATATGCATCGATACATGATGTTTTGTTCACCATCGCGTACATTTATTTTATTTCCTCGGGTTACGTTTCTTCCTTCATGTATGCCAGCCAGCTAAAATTATGTTGAGCAGTTTGAAACTGCTAAATTTGGAAATCGCCAGGCAAGAGGTTCAAGCAAACAAACAACCAAAAAAAGTCTTTAAAAAATCATGGAAAAGGTTTGAATTTTTGTCAATAGAACTTCTTCCTGACTTTAGTCAAGGAAAAAAAAATACTGTTTAAGTGTAAGATGCAGACTGCAGAAATGCTGAAATACAAAACTGTTTCTTGCCCTCCCATCACACAAAGACCGCAGCAGTGACTTTGCATGACAGAGTTTTAATGTTAAACAGTTCTATACAAATATAAGGAACTCATCTCACATTGTCAAATACCATACAAACACCTGCTCTCCTCAAATTCACTTCTGTTGTGACACAAAATCTTAAACTGACCAACACCAGTCGACAGTTTTCCTCTTATGTACCACTGAAACTAACCTGAACTAACTGAAGTATTCTGAGGTATTTTGAGTCTTACTGAAAGGTCAAATGATATCGACAATGGGCGGTTAAACTCCAAACATAAGCTGAATATAAAAAATCTGATTGAGATGAACGTTCAGCGTCATGCAGAAGTTGTGTGTTAATTCCAGTTAATGTGGCTTTAGCGTGAGAAGTGGTGCATCTTTGGTACTGCATTCTCTCTTTTAGCTGTAGCTTGTAACAGATGTCTCAAAAAGGCCTTATTCCAGTGTATTTAAGGAGGGATCCACCCACAGATATTTAAAACATGTTCGGTTTATTGCCATATTTTGTGATGTCCCTCAACCTACATCTAATATTTAACCCTCAGCTGGTGGCCTCTTCATTCCCTAAAATAAACTCTGATATCCCCCCAATAAATGGTATGAACATGTTTGCTATTCAGGATGGAGATATTTAGATGTGAAATGAACATTCCCGGGTAAAAAGTCTTTAATATTGGGATTTCTCCTTTAAGCTGTTGTAAATGCACAGTAATACTGAGGCTCTTATTCACTTTCTATTCTAAAATTACAACACCGCTGATTTTGTTGTGTACCTTTAACCCTTAATGTGTTTTTGCACCCTTTTAAGCACAATAATTTAATACTTAACAGATCCTGAAAGGAACCCATTTACTCCTAGTGTATTTGCACAGCGTTAGTGTGCGTTAATGGTACACTGGAATAAGGCTGTTGTGAAGCAAAGTGGTTCTGACATCAACCGTGAGGAGCTCGTGCTGAGGAACTGGTTGGCTGCATTATTTTCATGCTTGATAAAAGGCTGGAAGCCATCTGTCATAATTTGGTGAAGCCATGAAAAAGAAACACCAGTTGCAGAAAAAAAAGCACTGCTGTCACTAAATATATGAGAACAGGCTTTACGGAGTTCTCATTACCTACAAATTACTTGTATTATTTATGAGCAGGCATCAATGTGATAAACCTTATTGCTAATTAAATGATGCTTGCATGTAGCAGCTGATATCAGAACTTTGAGATAGTGGACTAACTAGTCAAAATGATGAAACGTCTGTCTTATTGGACTTAAAAGTATAATATATAATCTCTCAATGTGATTAATGACAAGATAATGCAGGTAAATAACATTATAACTTATTACTGTATTTTTAATAATGGATTGCTGGTACATTATCTGGTAGACTGTTACATTAAAGGGGGAGTCAGTGTTTCCTTAAAGAGATTATTTGAACTAAACACTCAATAAATACACTCCTTCCTTTGTGTGCCAGATTTACCTTCTTTCTGGCTCCCACTGCCTCTCTCCTTACACATCCATGGCCTTTCCCCTGTCCTGTGCACGAGCGCCCCTCGTTGTTGATTGGCTGGAGTAGTGTTGTGTTTCCCATTTACAGAGCCAGGGAACACCAGATTTCTTTTTTTCAGCGCGAGCAGAACAAACAGCTTGCAGCCCATTAGAAGATATCATCTAAATTTGACAAAAAGTGTACAGGATTAGAGTCGGTGATTGCACCTCGTTATGACCTGTTTAAATCATATTTTGACATGCTAGTATGATTCTGGCACTGCATCATCAGCTGCAAAGACTGCACCTTATCTGTACCAATATTACTGTCATATGAAGAAATCAATAACTCATCAGAGGGTGAGAGGCAAAGATCAATAGATACTGTGCATCAGAACTTCACATACAAAGCTGACAGACAAGTCAATTAAGTACCTATTTTACTAAAACTACTGCAATTGTGCTTTTTAACTCTCAGGTTGCACACTGCTAGGTATTGTGCACGCACACACACACGCGCACACACACAGCTTCACATTCCTTGGCAGGTGCAGGGCTTCTGCAGAGCTCATGCAGTGCTCTCATAGTGATCTATGCTCTGCGGCTCCGCTGAGCCTCTCTCTAGAGTTATTATTACTATTATGGTAAATGGTAGCGTTGAGTAACAGAAAAAAAGTACATAAAGAAGAACTGGACCATTCTGTGAACACTGACACATGTAAACAAAATCAAACTTGGCACAAACATAATCAAGTGCAACCTCAGGTTCAAATGAAAAAGGAGGGAAAGCGGCATCTCTGTCCACAGGCCACAGCGACACATCCAGACATTTCCTTCAAGCGCTGATCTACCTGCTCAAAGTGGCCTGGTGAGGAGGACAAACTGACGAGCTGCGGCTTGAACTTGGCAGAGATCTGGCCGGTAGCCATGTCTCATTTCCCATCCTGACTGTGAGTAACCCGTTGATGAACATGAATTATCTAGTGGTGAGAAAAGAGCAGTCCTCATAAAACATAACAAAAATCGGTCGTACGTTGGTGATCCCCCAGTGGAGAGAATGGGAGCAGGTTGTTGCATCTGAGTTTGTTGATGTTGTGGCTGGTGTGAGGCCAGTCCAGGCTGCTGATGGTGAACTGGAGCTGACCTTATTCAGGTTCTTTGCCTCCACATGTCCTTATCCTGACCAGACTCCTACTGGGCGCATCTCCACAGTGCTGAGGGACCGATGACACCAACATGAACTCAAGGCTGTTTTTCTGTAAAAGTAGACACTCGTTTACTTGTCTTTGTATAGCTGTCTTACTCGCAGTGGCTTCTGTGATCTACCTTCAACATTATTATTATAATTACTGCATACCTGAAAGCCGACTCATACAGGACTATTACTATGTTTGGGCCTGAGGATATTAGTTTATTGTGTCGCTGTCTTCTGCCAAACCACAGTGCAAAAAGCCTCTGTGCACAGTCGCTTCGTTGTTTCCACAAACCAAATGCCCAGAATTATAATCAAATAATTATGTTTAGTAGAGGTATGTAAATGTTATTGTCCATTAAATTATTTTTCAAACATCTAAAGTCCTGATGCGAGTTCTGCTGTTAGAGGACTGCAGTTTTACTGTCTGTGCTCAGACATGGTTGAACGGCTGAGACCTCTGCAGGCAAACAGAGCTCTGCTGGATTCTATTTGACACAGCCAGTCCATTATCTTTGGATTCTTTCCTCGTCTTACTGCTGCTCTTGCCCCTTAATTCAGTAAGACAATATACTAATACAAGTGGATTGCCCAACCTCTATTAAATAAAGATAAATCACACAAAAATAAACTCATGGAAATGTCTACTTTTGCAAAATAGCAAGCTTAAAACCAGTTTTGGTGCAAGTCTTCTTTTAAAGGGTGCTTAAAGTGGTATTTGCTATAAATAAATCATTACCTCAGTCCTTTTGAGACATCAGTAACATTACCATCAACAACTGAGACCGCCACTGAAAAGACTGTCAGCTCTTATCGGCCACTGCTCTTCATTTTACATAGTAAACCACTGTGTCAGATTTTGGCAAAATACTCTGGGTTGCAATGGCATCAATAAAAGAAGGAGGGCGCTGTTCTTCCAGAGCAAATTGATCTTAAGCTTTTAGAATGGGCATTGGTGACAGATGGTTTAAAAATCATTACATCCTCTTCAGCAGCCGAAGGACAAGCAGCTGCAGGGAACTAAGATAGAAAAAAGTAGTTGCAACCAGTTAGACCACACTGTTAACTGTTTAAGGTTGCAGTATTAATGTGACATTAATGTATTATTCTGCACATAGCACCTATAAGAGGTTTCTTATACCTGCTGTTTATCTGCACTGATCACTGATTGAAGGTGAAGCTTGTATATTTTCCTCCATATTGCTTTGATTGCTGCTCTGCTGATAAACCAGTAAAACACAAATCAAGGCCACATGGGTGGAACCTGTGCTGACTGTGGAGATGCAGCCCATCTGCTGCTACGGCTATTTGTCGACAAGTTTTGCCAGGCTGTGTCTCAGCTCGTTCAGGTCGCAGATTTTGACGTCCAGAACATCGATGATGCGTCGGACTTCAACCTCCGCCTGATCCTGCTCCTCCCGGCTGCAAGCCAGCGTCTTCTCAGCACTCTGGACCCGATCCTCCAGGTCTTTGTTTCTTCTCTCCAGATCCTACGAACACATTAACTGTCGTTAATACTGTTTACACGTCTGGATGGGATGTATTTTTCTGGATATTTTCTGCATGGTTTGGTGTCCAAAATGGATATTTTTCTTTTATATTTCTGTGAGATTACTGTGAGAATTTTACACAAATGTTTATATCTGCAAAGTGAGCGTAATAATGAGTATAATTTACGGTGTCCAAATTTATGTCTTCATGTTTAAACCCTTTCTGTGCAGTATTTGTGTATTTCTATACTTTTAAATGTCAACATGAACAACGTACAGATGCAAACAGAAGTAAAGAGTAAAACTGCACATTTACACTGAGACAGAGAACATTAAGTTTATGAGCTTTAGAGTTGGTGCAAGTTAAGAAGCTTGCTTAAAAGCAAGGCAGACACAGCTGACCTCTGCAGGTTCAGCCCTACTTAAATGCCTGTAAATGCTTTACTCCTTGTGAGGCTGCCGACTGCAATAAAGTTAAATGAGAATGTCACATCAGGCTCATTTGCTTTAAACTGTTTACATCATAAAATCAAATGTACAATTTTGTGCTCTACGAGGTTATTCTGTATGCCAAATACACCAATGAATAGATTATGGAAACAAAAGGGCAGGAAAGGTCAAATATGAATATATACAATTCGCAAACTGACACCTCCACTCAAATTATAGAGGACCCCATGAAGGCCATGCAATATGCATCAGGTACAATCTGCATTAGCAAGGAGACTCGCTACTATTTGTTTTCTCCTTGGAGGTCTCCTGTACTGATTATCTGCTGATTATCTGACCTGTGCTGTGTCTTTCATAGGTACAGTAACAACGCTTTGATTTTCCATGAGTCGACTGTGTGTCTCTGAAAACAGCTTGTAAGCTGTTTAATGTTTAAAAAAAAAGAAAGAGATGTAATATGGTGAAGGCAACAAAACCAGATACATCAGTAACATCAAAACCACCATGAACATTTCTGCTATGAATATCCACAGAGTAAATCAATAAAACAGACTTGAAAAGATGCTTTAAAGACTGATCTGCTGACCATCAACTGAAAAAAAAATAAATCAAAGAACGTCTGTTCACACTAAAGATGAAATGCTTTTATCTCCCTCCCTTTCAGTGAAGTCATTTTCCTGCTTTTCTGCGATATAATACAAGCTCTACTGGGTTAAGTTACAATGAAAATGTAGGTGAGCAGAGCCATTTTTGCAGCAGAAGCACTGATAAATCCCATTCATCTGGTTTTATAAGCAGCCTTGAAAATCAAAAGGTCTGCTTAAAGTCTGTCTTTAAAGTGTTAGAATTTCTTAAGAACCTGATAAAATCATCGTCTCCTCAAGAATTATATAAAAAATTAAAAAAGGTGAAAAAAATCAAACATGAAGGATATTAACTGCTTAGCAATCCAAAGTTAATAGACAGTTTACTTAAAGGAGCTCTATACGGTATTTAAAGCATTAACGTAACAGAAAACATTTGCTATGTGAAGATATAGTAGAGTAATGGCATCCTGAGCAGACAATAAAGCCCAGGAAGAGTAGCTGCTGCTGATGTGGTAGCTAACGGGGATCCAAATAAACAAATAAATAAATAAACAAATACCTCTGTCTGTGTTGTTATATGAGCATATTTATTCTTTGTTTGGGTAGATGGCCCTGCATCGCACACGTTAGTGCATGTAAGTACCTTGTGTGAATCCTACTGTGCTCATGTACCAGTTGCTGCTGATATCTTGATGCCGTCTTTGTGGAAGCGAGCATTGTTCTCATTGTTGGCACTGTTAGCACTGTTAGCACCATTAGGTGCTTGTTTCTTGCTCAGCCACCTACATGTTGAGAGTTATCTACAGACAACAACTGAATCATAGGCTCTGAATATTGTACAGAGCTCCTTTAATACAGATACTATAATTTTTTTTCAGCAAATGTAATTAGTGTGTATTGTTTTGTAAAATTTCTTATTACTAAAAATTCTCAGTCATACAGAGGAGAAGTGTTGGTTCCTAAGTACTATTTCAGTAAAGAAAGTCTCAACTCTTTTAGTCACCAATTAAAAGCAGGATGAATGGGCAACTTGGCCGAACAAATGCTTTTCAAAATGAGCATTGTGTACCAGTCTATAATGTGCGTAAGCTTGTTTCCCCCTTGTTTTGTTTTTTTGTTGTGTTTCCTTTCTCTTGCTGTATGTAATTGTTAAATGACAAATCTTGAAATGTAATTTTTTAAAGTCACTTATTCTACTTGTAGTATGTGCTCTTAGTGTGCAGTATATTGACCTGTCACTTACCTTAAATAAATTCTTTGTCCATAAAGCCTGTATGAGGTACAGCATGTGCCATTTCCAGTAACAACTTGACTGCATCACAGTGTCTTACAGAGGAGACAAACACACTCAGCTAGCTGTCTTCATCTTACCTGCAGTCTCTGCATGGCCTCCTCTCTCTCCTTCTCAAGCTCACCCACATCTGTTTTTTTGCTCTGCAGGTTGTGAATTTCCTGAAAACAAAGTGATATCAAACTGTCACAACACTGCCTTCCCCCACATCCACCATCTATCCCTCTTTATCAGAACATGGAACATTCATCTTGTGTTTTGAACCAAAATACTTCATCTGGCTTTTAGAAAACCGAGTCATTTATCATATGCCGGGTTTGTGATAAGATTTGGGACACCTTGATGTTTCTGGGGAGGAGGGTGAGTCAGCCCCCAGGGAAACATGCCACCGTGACCTTGCAAGGATGCTGTTGCCAAAAGTAAAACTTGTTTAGATGACGTGACGGATATGGTTATGTTAATCAGGCTGGAAGACATCAGTGAGCCGCTTTCAAGGAGTATTTCAAATTAATGTCCATTTTATTTATCAAGAGAAAATGGGTTTGGGCTAAGCATGCCCTGCATGCATCTGATGGACATTACTTGGCTCAAACAGAGACAAAATATTCACGAGGTGATACTTTGGCATCATAAAAAAATCATATTAAAGCAAGCCCGGAAACTGTTCTGAAGGTGAGTCAGAGTCCTGAATTCACTTAAAATGTAGGAGGCAGCTGGGGACATCTGCATCTCGTCTGAAGCCTGTGAGGCTGTGGTATTTTCTCAAAGCTCTTCATCTGAAGAATTAAAACGTATCAAAGATAAATGAAGGACTTAGTGGAAATAGACACTAGAAGGGCATAAGTAAAATCCCCAAACAGTATTCTCCTCTCTACATTTTGTTTAGTAATTATCTTTAGTTCCAGACAAAAACAAGATTATTGAACCAGAAAGATCACATTAAAAGCCTTAAAGGAGGTTTAGAGGAAAAATACTAAACTGGCAATTATACTTTTCAAGCTCCTATAGCTTAATACGTTTACTACATAACAGTAAACTAAATAACAGTTTTACTGGATGCGTTAAGGATTTTTTAAAATATGTATAAATATCAGATGGAGTTGAGGCTGTATCTTTCAAAACTGAAAACAACTGGTAATACATTATGTGTGCTGGTGTATGTATAAGCTGGCTTTCCACGCTGGAGTTCCCCAAAGGACGGTAAATGGATTTGGACAGTGTGCAGTGAAGCGGACTTTTGTCTTGCCTGATCTTTGGCGCTCAGCAGGGCTTCCAGCTCCTCCAGTGAGCGACTCAGCTCCTCTTTTGCAGTCTGACCAGCAGCAGGATGCCCCAGCTGGGCCTCAAGCTCTGCCACCTGGAACACAAACACACAATAAATACTTATTAAGCTAGCACTTTTCAGTGTACTCAAAGAGAATTTGCAAGAAAACAAGAGTTTACAGCCATGCTAACTCTATTGGGCGGTATTAGAACTCAAAACCAAAAATGCTTTGTTGAAATGAAAAGGTTATAGGAATGTTAGGATAGGAGGGGAACTTTTGAAACAGGTGGGTTTTGTGAAATACTTTGAAAGCTGAAAAAGTGGAGAACTCTTTTATGAGGTAAAAAAAAATCCAGAGAGCAGCAACCGAAAAGCCCCGCTTATCCCAGACTTGGCATGACTGGACTAGGATTCGAGAAGGAGATCACGGAGGTAGGGAGGAGCAACGCTGAGGGCGTTGGAGCTGGTAAGGACGAGTGCATTATTTAAAATTTGGCTGGGAGCCGGAAGCAGTCAGGGAGAATAGGAGGGACATGATCTCTGAAGCAGGTGCATTTGACCAAACAGACAGCAGATCACACAGGTCACGTAAAACAACCTCAGAACTCATCGGCTATCGGTCGGACAACGATACGCCTCAGGGGCAACAGCCAAAATTGCAGGAGTTCAGGTGTAGCCAGAGAATATCCAGGCCAAGGCTTCCTCTTCAGTGTGCCAGGCAGGTAATTAAGAAAAACAAAAAAGGTAAAAAATAGCCGAATTGTTGTCAAACAATAACTGATGGGTTCCAAGATTGTATTTTGGCTACAACTCCACATAGACTGTTCATCTGCTGCTCTAATGTGATTGATCAGTGATAGTTGGACTACAATCGGACTACAAACACAAACCAGGACACTTAAAAATCTTGTAATGTTGCCTGCAGATATTTGCTTACAGTAATTTGTTTATAGAGTTTATGTTAAGTATAAAGTTGTGCAAAACATAATACAAGCCCTCTGTAATTAATATAACACAAAGAAATATTTTTTAAAAAAGTTTTCTTTGTAAACAACACAGTTTTCATTTGGAGCCTGATTGATGAAAGTCAGCATCAGAGCAGACATAAAGAAGCCATGAATTTCAATGATGCTACACAACTCTCCATCTTGCCGTTCACTCAGAGGTCCTCTCATGTTAAATTGATTTTAAATTGATTATGAGCCTAAAAAAATAATCACTTCAGAGGTTGTAAAGTCTCTGCCTGATTTAGTTTCATAATTTAATCTAATCAATTAGGTTTGAAGCTGATCAGTCCACGTTTAATGGGAAAATGTTATCAGGTTTTTCCATTATTTGCAAGAGAAAAACAAGAGAATGAAGAAAAGGGTACACAGGATGACACTGTAATGAGGAGAGGTACTGGGATCTTGTTTTAGTAGTTATCCAATAAAAAGCTTTAAAAAAGGTTGTGGGAACCTAATGTGTAGGGTAATTCCATAAATACAGAGGATAACACATGACCCTTCACCTCCAGCAAAAAACACAGAAATCAGCTAAATGAGTACTAAAAGGTCTTACTTTAACATATGTGCAACATCAGGGTACAAATACAATAATAAAGTCACACAAATACACTAAAGTTTGATGATCATTACTGATTGAAATGGGGAAAAACAACAGAGGGTCGTCACCTAGCCGCCTACACACATCCATCTACACCATGATGATTCATTCTCTCTCACTCATCTCTCTTAAATCTTCACTCTCTCTCTCACACACACACACACATACACTATACTAACCTGACTGCAATGCTTCTGTGGAAAAAAAAGCTTTACTGCGAGTGGTCAGAGTGCTGAACTCTCTCGCCTTGGAGACTTTTTTTTTAATTGCTGGAGGGATGTGACCTTGTGAAAAATCCTGAAAAATACATTTTCCCAGTCTGACCCACTTCCTTATGTTTAACATATTAATGGAAAAGTCGCAGACGGTGAGTGACAGTTTGACTAAACAGGGACAAACTGTTCAGCCTTTGAAGTCTAAATATGGTGCGAATTAAAGTTTGTGGCTTCCTGAGTATCTTCAAGGCACTGACACAGTCATTGTCATGGTTCGGGGTGCAATTCAGGCTGGGCCTTCAAAAGAAAAACAGTTTACTATAATTTTTGCATGGGTGTAATCAGATTAACAATAATCTCATTGTGTCCTGCTTATTTACACAGCTTGAAGTACAACAATAGGATTTGTTGATAACGAGATGCATATAAAAACTGATAAGACTCAGACTACATCATCATGTTGCTTGTTTTCTAAATCTGACATTGGCTCTATTGACCTCTACACAGTTTAAAAACAAACAAACAACAAAAACTGTGTTTATCTGACCTAAAAAAATGGGCGTATTGTTTATAAATTTCTGTGTTGAAAACAGTCAAGTCAAATCTGACAGTCCTCCAGTCTAGATAATTAGATTAAAATAAAGGTTTACACGACAGTCTGAGTATTCTGAGCGTAGCATTAATTGGATTAAATGGATCAAATGTGCGTGTGCATGTCAGTGTGTACTCATTACTGCCAGCTGCTGTAGATGAAACTGGACTTCAGACGTGGTCACAGCTGACAGGTGAAACATTTGTCTGCTAATTTACACTGGGGCTGTATATCTTTAACGCACGGTTACTTGACATAACCACAATAATCATACATCTCTCAACTGTTGGCCAAATACTTAACTGTGAGGACTTTCAGGTTTGAGATCACAGTGCCACTAAGACTCACATTATTCGTTAACAACCCATCAAAAGAACAGACTTATGGAAGAGAGAGTCCAAAGCCTCATTCCCACTGCACAAAAAACCCCACTAACACCTGCTAACATCTGGCTTTTTAATGCCACGGGAATGTGTACGACATTCACACTAGAGTCGAATGATTCTGCGGAAGACGCTGGTTTTTATTGCCTCTGGCTCTGATCGGCATTGATGAGGACACACCACCAGGGTGACATGCTGATTTGAGCTCCTTAAACAGCGAGATGCAATGACGTGCCATCACTAATTACCGACACATTTCTGCCTACTCCAGCTTTTACCATTAGATTCACAATTCCAGTTTCTGTGAATATCTTCTGGTTTTGTTTTGTCTTCTATGATTGTAAACTGACATCTTTGGGTATTGGACTGTTGGTCAGATAAAACAAGTAATGTGAAGACACTGCCTTGGGCTCTGGGAATTTACTTACTTCCACTATTTTCTGCTATTTCAAATGCCAAGCCATTAATTTGATTAGCGAAAACAACTGACAGATTGATTAGTAATGATAATAGTAGTTTGTTGTAGCCTTGGATATGTAGAAATGCTGCTTTGTCCTTGTATTGATAATGTATGATAGGTAAGAGAGTGTTAAAGAAATCTGAGATAAAAATAAGGAAAACAGAAACTTTAACTCTTGACCTCATTAGTTTTAGTTATTTTAGTGTTGGTAATGCAGGGATAATCAAAACAGCTGCCATTTCTTACATTTCAATTCACCCTGGATATCTGCATCAGCTCAATGTCTGAAATGTAAATGTGTGTGAAAAGAAGGAGGTTTTTCTGCTCCCACGTCAACATTTTCCTTTCCCTCCCTTTAGCATCTCCTCTGCATTTTCACAGTCAATTTGAAAGTGGCTCTTTATAGATTCCACACTACGCCATGTTGTGCCCCGGGCTTCAGAAAACTGCCGTGGGTTGAAGGAGGGGTGGGGTCCGTGTGATCCCAGAGGACTCAACCCCTACATATCCCTCTGTATGTGACAGCCTCCGTCCCCAGAGGGAAGAGCAGCTCAGTGTCTCTGAACTCCACACAAATATACATGAATCTGTGAAACACCCATTTTTTTTTTTCAAAATGAATGTTCCCAGGAAGGTTTAATCTTAACAGATTGACAGGAGATTGAAAAATCAATGGGGTTATATTTTATATACACAGTGTATTTGTGCAGGAGAAGTGTGCTGAATAAGATATCAATGCAGATGCAGCAAAACAACATCAACACCTAAATAAATAAATAAATAAATAAATAAAAATATGATGACTGTCCAACACTGATCACCCTGATTTCACAGTTTATTATTCAGTATATTCTACAAAAGGTACATTGGGAATGCCTTTCTGTTTGGGATGTATACAATATGTTCACTTGCAATGATGACCTTGTTTAAAGTATGGATGAGGACGTACAGCTTCTGCTGTATATCCAGTTATTATGTTCCAAGCTCTCAGCAACATTAACTGTAAACTATTTGGATAATTACTGAATCTAGGGGTCATTTTCATGCAAAAATGCAAAATATTCTCAGGTTTTAGCTTCTGAAACATAATGAGTTGCTGCTATCTTTGAAGTATATTACAGTAAGTTGTATACCTTTAGGTTTTGGCTGGACAAAACAATCACATTTAAGACATTTCATACCCCTTGTCCACCAGATTAGGTCTGGTTCTTGAAATAGGTCTGTTTAGAACTTTTGTTACCTTGGTGCCATCTAGCAAATCAGCCCACGTTTCTACTTGTTTTGGTCAGAACCATTATAATCAAGGATGTGTCATCACTGGAGGGCATTGCACAAGGCATAACAGAAGTAAACAATAGTAGCAGGATGACCACGTTAATGATACAAACTTTTGTTATGTTTTTTTTCTCCTAAATGCTCTGAATGGTTCAAAATTAGGTGTGGAAACTAGAATCCCAATTCCTGATGGAAAAAGGGTAACAGTGGTCTTAGCAAATTGGTAATAGGATTTTTTCACTGTTTTTAAAAGCTAATCGATGAATCAAGAAAATAATCTGTGGATGAATCAGTATTGACTGAATAATCTACAGTTTCCCTTTATATACTGCATATGGTTGTATGAGATAAATGAAGGCAATGTTGCAAATCAATTAGACTGCTTTATGACAATATTAGATTTTGTATGATTTTTGCATCAATGGTCTGAATCACATTTTTTGTTGGGTGTTTAAAATGCTGGAATAGATAAAGCAAACATTCTTGTCTGGTTATGTATTCATAAACAGATTCTCAAAAGATTTTTTACACATACACAGATACTGTGATATAAAATCATATACTCCAATAAATAATTTTATTCATATTTCCCCCACTCCTAGGAGTACCTGCCTGGTTAGAGCTGTTCTCTCTTGGCTCATGGATCAGTTTAACTAAACTATCCAACAAAATTATAATTGTGCAGCTTTGATGGAGGTTTGCACTCTCTGAGCTCATTATCTTCAGAGAGATTGTGGCTAGAGTTGGAGAGTCTGCAAATGTTTATCTATGGAATTAATTTTGTTCTGCATCTAGAAATTTGATTAACACCCAGCAATCACAGTTGCCCAAAAACATCCCCAAAATGCAGAAACGCAAACAAAAAGGCAAACAGTGCAGTCACGCTGGAACTATGGGTTTTGGATGAAAATCATATTTCTTTGCTTTTCATTATTTAGCTCTCTGCTCTCTGAAAACACAATGCCTCCAGCCGCGGCTATGGCTGGCGCAGAGGCATAATAACAAACTTGAACAGGTACACAAAAACCCATTCAGGTATCTTACAGTAAAATACAATATATAATATAATATAAGTACTGCACTCCATGAGTTGCTAACTCCCGTTAAAACTGAGCAGAGGTCAGAGTCAACCCAGAACCCAGAAAATAAACCTTCATTCACCGAGGAACACAAACATGGCTGAAGCCGAGAGTGTGACAAGGGAGAGAAAAGCCAGCCAACCTCTCTCCTTCTGCACCTACGATGATTTATCTTCTTCCTCTAACTGGGGCAGAGAGGGGGGAGGAGGGTGGGCAGTATAGGGTGTCCTGCCCCCTCCCCCCAAAAAATCCCCCCTCAATACCCCGTTGCCAAACCCTGGAGGCCTGCTCTACTTCCAGCCACCTGGTTGACTTTGCAGCAGTGTGTGTGTAGCTGTGTTGTGTGTTTGATGGGGGTAACCTTCACCTGGACTCATAGAGATAGATGAAACCACAACGAGAGCTAAAAATAAAAGATTTTTGTCACCAATGGTAATAGCTCCGTAGCAGGCCAGTTTGCGGCAGCCTTGTTAAGCTTGACCAAGAGCATAATTTTCCCTCTCTAAATTAAAGATGAAATGTCTGCGTTCTGGCCCTACGATTATCACGGGAGCCTGTCAACAGAAATATCCCAAGGAGGCGGGCAGGATGAAAAATGCATCTGCAGTTTGGAAGAGACCAAGTGTGTGTGGGGATTTTTGTGTGATAGTGGTAGATGTATGAATAAAAAAATATCTGCGTAATATGCAGTTGCTATCTGAATGGTCACAGGGTGAGGGAATAAAAGGAAAATGTTTCATATAGCAAAATTATACTCTGTATTTCTGCTTTTATTCACATTTCTGCTTTGATTCAAATAAAGGCTTTGATTTTTCTTCTCACCTCATCTGTCATTTCATATGCATGGGTTTGATCCTAATTATAACCGTGATAAACCCTCCTTAATTATCAATAAATGATAATGCTATATAAAGTTAATTACTGCTATTTACTGCACATCTAGTTTATGGTCCCCACAGTAATGCATAATGTAAATAATTCTAGGTTTACCAGATTTTCTTCATAGATTACAATCACAATAAACTGCAGTGAGTAAAATGACTGTGTGGCAGATGTACCGTAAATGCCTTAAATAAAAGACAGAGATGTAGTTTATTAAGTGACTTGTTTTGGAGAGATTTGCTGGAGGACACATTTCCTCCTTGGGGTGTGAAGTGACTGGCAGGAAGCAAAGTATCACATAATGCAGCACTGACAAGAAAACACTCGACTCAGCACAATGAAATAAAACAGGAAGTCTATCTGCATTTATTGAGGTAGACTATCCTGTTTAATGCAAACTGTAATCTTTGTATCTTTTAAAATGACCTTATGATGCTTTTGGAATCTAAGGTGGTGACTGTTGGACCTCCTCCTACACCAATCTATTCCAAGAAAACAGAAAATACCTGTTTCTGATTCATTTGCAGGCAAAAAAATAGTTCCAATATATAGTTTAACTCTGGATTTAAATTGTTGCTTTAATCAAGTAAATTTTACTTGTATTTTATGGAGTCAAAACTGTGTTTCTACAGTAGCCCACACCAGACAAACCAAAGAAAGGATCTTGATAGTGCCCTTCATGTTTTCAAGTCGGACACTGTAGTTAGCAGCACCTCCACGACGAGCAGCATCGATAAAACACATAAGTCACTAAATCATCTTGCACAAAGCTCCCTGAATTCTTATTGCAAATATTCAACAAATAGAGAACCTTTAAAGGAAAAAAAGGCTGAGGGTATCCATGGCAACAACACTGATGCTAAATTCTACTTTCACTGGTGATACTAAACCAACAATGGGGTAACCCGATTTTAAATTATTAAAGCATAGCCTCACTTTAAAATGTCCTTAATCAAGAAAATAATGTTGATTTCATACTGGGAAAACTTGTTGTGTATTATTGTTTGCATGGCTTATTATTACCTCATTCATGATCACAAAAAGTTAATTTTGTAATTATTTACAAAGGGAATAGTGTAGAACACTATATCTGTAATGTACTTTTGATGGTCTTTAAGATATGGAATGGATTTTGAGCTGTCAATCCCCTTTTTCTTGTGATTTAAGCAATAAGTTTTCAGGTACTTTCTTTTCTTAGCTACTGAAGAGATAAATTCTTATGTAGAGCTACTGTATCTATAAGACAATCTTTGAGTTTGAGTTGATTGTTGTGTTTTATTAGTGTTGTAATGTGTTTAGTTGCACAGTGAGTATGAATATTATGGATGTGTATTTATGTAATTTTGTTAATGAAAATAATGGAGACCCCAGGAAGTGTAGCCACTGTTTAATACAGAAGCTAATGGGGATCTTTATAAAAAATTAAAAAAAAAAACTGAACTGCTGGTGCAAACACTTAAAAAATGATATGGTGAGTCAAGGACAAAATGTTGAAATTGTGTCAAGTACAACAATTGCTTCATAACAGCCTCAGAAATTTTATCATCGACACCTCAACAGTCTCAGCCTTCACCAAACATCATGAACTCACTTCATTGTTATTAGCTGCAGGGATATTGTATTGTGAGGTGTTCATTTGTCCACCCTCTATGTGTCACCTGGTCTCTGAGGCGATCGGTCTCCTCCTGGTATTCGGCCAGCTGTTTCTTCCACTGCTCCACGCTGCTGTTGGCTTCCTGCAGTGCTTCCACCAGCTTGGCGTTACTGTCCTGAAGGGTGAAGAGTTCAGCCTCCAGGTTTATCTCACACACCGACCTGAGGGGAAAAACACAGACTTAACTCAAAGCAAGAGTTATTTATTTTCGCCTGGTGCTGACAAAGTAGTCTGCTTCTCTGAGCCTTTTTGTAATAAGACCTTTCACATTTCTCATCCTCATTTGATCTAATATTAATGTGAGAAATATTGATTAGTGCATCTTTAAAGACATGGCGCTGGTCGCCTGTTAAGTGTCAGAAGAAAGCACTGCTGGTGTGTAAATTGCAGAAGATAATGAGGTAATGAAGTGAAACATTTATATCAGGCTCACCAGCTGTTAGGAGAAATTTGATGTGACATTTAACTGATTTCAAAGAGCCATGAGGCCATGTATTTTAATGTTTTCTGAAAAGTCAGATGCAGAACTAGAAAAAGTCACTGACTTGTAAATTACTCTTAAATGTCACTTTTCTTACGTTTTTTAAAACTTTTTTGTTCTATAATTTATTATCATTTAGAGGGGAGCTTTTATGCTCATTTTCAGGTTCACACTTGTATTTTGAGTTTTTATGTTCAAAAGACATATTATTTTCCTCATACTGTCTGTGCTGGAACACCTCTATAGAGCGTACCAGAGATGATGTTTTTCTGTACCCTGATGTGGAAATTAACTTTACCCTGGTTCCCTCGTCAAAAAGTCTATAGCACTTTTGTCTTCAACTTTAGATTACTGTAGAAACTGTGGCAAACAAACGTTTATTATACTTACACGTTTTGTTCAGCAAGTTAACTGTCACAAGTAAACACCACTTCTGGGATTTTTGATGACTAAATGCAATCAGCAGAAACAAAGAGCTAATACACCAACGTTATGTAATTTAACGTTACCACCACAACAAGGCTGTAAAGCCATGCTCGGTGCAGCTCGGTTTGAGGACATTTTGTAGCCCCATTATACCACTTGTGTGAACATTTCTTTAGCTTGTGTTAACCACAGACCTTATTTTGAGACATCTAAGCAAAAACCCATTCAAAATACCCACTGACTTTAAAACAAGGGAAAAAACATACAGGACTAGTGGTACTAGAGAGGTTTGGGAAACACTGAGGGCTTTCCAACAGAAGAGATTTCCTGGTTAAGGTTAAGAAAAAGTCAGAGTTTTTGTTAAATTGACAAAATTTCTTTCAGAAAGGGCTTCCTGGAAGAAGGCCTACAAGCAAAACTTCTCCAATGTACCATCTGCACTCTCACAGCGTCTCTGCACCATCCTTTCCACCAGGGAATAACTGTAACAAATCATATATCGGCAGTCTCCTCTGTGAAAAATTACCAATAAAAACATCTAAACACCACCAGACATTTTCCTGCAGGACTATGAGCCAGAATGGAGGAGAAATCAGGAACAGTGGCATCCAAGATAAGAGGTTTCCCTGATGTTAGCATGCAGCTACATGTAGCAGTGTTTTTAATGTTAACATTTGCAGGAGCATGCTTGTAGCAGATGACCATATAAAGATATCTGTTATAACTGATGTAAGCTTGTCTTAAAAGTAGAAAAAAACATTGGAAACAGAATATTTAGAACTATCTGAAATGGGAGGTTTTTGCTCACAGGGATTAATTTTACATGTGTTTACCTTATTATTTGAAACTTTGGCCATGGTAATATGAACATCTGACATTGTACTGTTATGCATAAGACAGAAAATAAGAAAAAGTATGATAGCCCCCCCTAAGATTTTCTGTCTTTTGTCATTCATGTCCTTGGGAAGCACCTTAAAATGCAACACTGCACACGCATACAATCTTGCACACTATTAACTAATAAGTCCAACATAACTTTAGATGCTTCCTTCCAAGATTAAGGGGAATTACAGAGAGTGCTTTGGAAAAAATAAACCAATGGGGGACAGATGGATCAGGTCCTGTGTGACAGTAAAGGTCAGGATTCAGTTGGAATATTTAATAAACCAGAGAGCCATCACATGATGGAGTTAAAGAAACAGACTCTTAGCCATAAAGACAAAACTAACAGCTTGGCAACCGTAAAACCACTCACCATAGCAACAGGAATAAAAGGCAAAAAGCCTGCGTAGGCTTATGACAATCATAAAATGAAACTGTTGGGATAATAGGTTGTAAAGCAGGCGAGTATGAGTGTTTTTCTGCTTCCTGGTCTCAGATGGAAGGTTGAGTGATCAATAATGGGCACCATAATGACAATAATTATGAGCTGCTAAATTCAGTGCCAGTCAGGCCTGGCTGGTCTTAAGACAGACACAGACACAGACACACAGACACAGACACACAGACACACACACACACACACACACACACACACACACACACACACACACACACACAGAGAGTCATTTTTGCTTTTTGAATTTATCAATGCTGATATTTCTCTTAAGAACTGTAAGTGAGGTTTTCTTAACACACATCAGTAAAGCCAGTCTGACACGTTGGGTGAGTTTTTTTCTCTCAGAAGAGCACTCATTCACTGCCATTAGTTTGTTTTTCCTGACTTTTAGTCTTTGGTATGAGTAAAGCTCAAAATCTCCTGGTGCTAAAGAATCCCAGCACTGCATGTTCTCCAGCTCTTCATACTCTGCCGCACACAAGTAGCGCCTGGGCAAGTCCGAGCATTTCAACACTGCTTATTGCCTTGCTTTGAGCAGAGGTCAAACACATGCATTTGACCAGACACGCTACTAATCTATGCATGAAACTATGCAGAGGTGTTTAAAATACAAAGGTTTTAGTAAAGATGCATGTGTTTGGGAAGTACTGGGGATATGACTACATAAATGAGACTTGGAATATATTGCATGAGTTGTGTAAATTTGTAAACTGATGCTTTGATATAGTTTTGCTGTTGTAAAGCTTTGCCCCCTTTAAATAATTTATAGAAAATTTTATAACTTTTTGTAATTCAACATAACACTGGGTGATTAACTGAAATCATTTCATTTTGGAGGTGAAATATTCCTTTAACTGTACCTCTTTTCACCTGCAATAATGGTGTTTTTGCCACTTGAGGGCAGCAAAAACAAGGTATAAGCACATCAGTGACATGTTAACACCTTTTAAAGGCCGTGATACACCAAACCGACATCAGAGAACTAGCGGCAACGAAAGCCCCTTGCTGCTGCGCCCTCATGTTGCCAATTCCCGACCAAAATTTGCACATGAACACACCAAACTGAAGGCCAACCTGCACATGTTCTTCAACGGCATGAAGGGAAATACCCCTTACCAGCAGACGGCAGCTGTCTGTTATACCCATTTAAAACGAGTCACTGGAAGAATGCCATGACACTACTTAGCCAGTTAGCACATTTACAACTCAAAGCAATGTTGAAAGAACAAAAGCATATTTTCTGTGTGCCAGTGAACAACTACACAACCTACCAGGAAATGTTTCTCCTAAGAGCTCAGTGGTTGAGAAAAACAATTGTACCCCATAAAACAAGTTTGTTTCAGCCTCCCTCCCTCCTAGCTTAAGCAGTTTTTTACATTTTTCACTCTAACTTCCGTTTTTCTTCTCATGCGCTGAGAATCAGAATGATTCCATTCACTGTCAGGCTCGATGGCCATCGCCACTGATTCAACATGCTGAGTCAGCAGAAAAAAAGGCTATAAGGGTCAATGAAGGCTGACGGTGCGGGACACACCATGGCGACCAGCACTGAGGACATTCGCCGTCAGCCCAACATGGGCAGATGGCCAACTGTTGGCTTGGTGTGTCACAGCCTTGAGATAATAGGGTGAATTGTTGGCAAACTGAGACACAATTCTTTCCAGTTTACAAATTTTTTATTTCCTGCTGTCGATTATGTGTCACCTTTTTCAAATAGCAACTTAGAAAGAACCTCCTCAGTTGAAGTGTGGGTAACAGCTCAGCTCTGTGGATGGATAACAGTATGTGTTGTTTGTTGAAAAAATCCAGAGTGTTGTCTCTCTAAAACTTGTTCTCTATGCCAGTGAGGTCATGTTTTCAGCTTTGTTTGTTATAGGCATATCTCAAAAACCTGTGAACAGCTTTCAGTGGATTTTGGTAACAAACTGGGCCATATGGGCAGGAAAAAAGTGAGAAAAGTTTGAATGTTTTTGCTGGTGTTTTCTCATGAACTACAAAAATCAAATGAAACAATTATGAAAAAAAAAGCATTGTGATTAGGATTAGAAGGATTATTTTAAAAACATTTTCAAATTGGGACTCTTTAACAGGGGTGGGCACTCTTTAATTGCTTCGCAGTTTATGGCTTGTAATCATTGTGAGGGCAACAAAATGTTCAGGGCATTTCCATCTGATCATGTAACCAAGCTGCGGGTTAGAGATGGGATTACAACCTTCGTAGTAAACTTTCTAAACTCTAACGGATAACATTTCCATTCCAGTACTCCCACACACTCACATCTGCTGCCTTGTCTGTTGTTTTATATTAATATGTGTGCTATGTCTCTCTTTGTTTGTGTATTGTTGTTATAGTTATTATTTTTATGTGTTTGTGTTGCTGCAAGCCAAATATTTTTTTATACATAGAAACTCCAAGCATAAAATTTCACTGCATAATGTCCCTCTCTCTGTTTCTCTTGTTCTTATCTCTCTGCCCAACACTGTTAAATAAGTATCCTACATAAAATGTAAGTAGCTTATCTGATGAACGTACTCATGGAAAATTTATTATAGCATTATGGCTGTGATAAAAAAAATGTTTTTTTCTACTACACTACTTATTAAAAGCAAATTTTACATTGAGCCAAAAGAACATTATACATAACATCAGTGAGCTGCATAAACAACGGTCCTTGTGAGGGAAATGTTCCTGTTTGGTGTCCTGAATCGAGCAGATCCCACTGAACATACCATGTGCAGTGTGTAGTGAGTGCACCAGTTAACAAAAAGTTTGTGCTCCTTCTGAGAGGGAAAAGAGGCTAAGATCAGCCTTACTGTATAATAATAAATTTATTATATTGATCGGAGTGGAATGGAACGTTTGAAGTATGACTGCATACCAGCAGTATGGATGAATGTGCAGCATGTTGAATGAAATAAAATTTGAAAAGTCTGTTAAAGGGATACTTTGCGATTTTTGAGGTGTGGCTGTATGAGATACTTATCTATAGTCAGTGGATTACATGTAGTAGATGGCAGTTGGTGCACACCCTGTTTGCAGAAAATGACACAGCTGGCACCTCAAAGCTCAGCATTATACTGCTGTGGAGCAGCGTAATGCTGTGACTGAAAATCTCGAACTATTGCTTTAACGTGCTGGTAATAAAGAGAGTCTGACCACAAACTCTGATCATTGCAGCTACTGCAAAACTAAAAGGCAGTGGTATAAAGTAACTATACATTTACTCAAGTACTCTATGGTAAAAGTCTGACATTACTTGAGTATTTCCATTTTATGCTACTTTCTACTTGCTATGTCTGTATGTTCTCCTGTGCTGTTCTCCCTTTTTAGTCTCCTGCAGCTCTGCCCAGGTGTACTGCATTACCTAACAAGAGGGTCCGCTTGGCGATGTACACCTGGCCTGAGCAGGAGGTGCTTAAAAGCTCTAGGGACAGCAGCAGAGAGAAGAGGTGGTGGTGGGACTGCTGATTTTGTTCCATCTCAGCCTGTTATTTTATTTCCTTGTTTGCTTGTCTAATGTGAATAAATCACATGGATTTGATTATTTTAAAAGTGTCTTAAGCCTGGTATACACTGTGCAATTTTGGGCTGTCCCGGACAAAAGATAACCATTGTGACAGAGCGTGGCGATATCTTTGGTTGCGGTCCTTAAATGGTTGTCCTTCGTTGCACAGTGAGAGAGGTTTAAGGATGGCCGTTGTCACGGTCTTGCGATCAAAGACAGCCTGGAATACAATTCTGACAGTGTCAGAAATCTGGGATGAGAATTTCACAGTGTGACTGCTGTTATGACCTACGTGTGCCAACAAACCAAAAGAAATGCAGCATGAAATAACACTGACCAGCATGACATTGCTCAATGCTAGCAGATGCTAATAAACACTGACTTTGAGCTTTTGTTGCAAAAGTTGCATGCAAAGTCCACCTCTTTCCCCCAGCCATGACCACGTCTCCTCCTCCTCCTCCTCCTCTTCTTCAGACCTTTTTCAACACATAAATGCCACTATAGTGAGGGCTCGATTTGTTTTTTTTTACAGTTTGACGTCGATCGATAGGTCGTAGAATGCCATTCAGTAGGAGATGTCATTGCACAGTCTGCGTGCATCAAATTTAATGTCTTACCCAAATTTAGTAAGATCCATGTCACAGATTACATCTTGCACTAAACTTATAACGTTGCAAAATGGGGCGTCACAAACGGCTTATGGGATGCAAAATGTTAATATAAATTAATACAAATGTGAAATGTAAATTTTAACTAAAAAAAATGGAAAACTACAATGAAAATAAAAACGTCTTGCATATGGATATAAAATACAGGACGGGTTTATCATGTTTTGTTGTTCAGTAATTTAAGACATGAAGAGGAAAAACACTGTCATTACCCTTCAGACAGCATCTTTTTGACCCTCTCCTTCTCGGCTGTCAGCTGCACTTCGGTGCTCTTGCTGCGAAACAGCTTTTCCTCGCCTGGCCCGTTGACTGTGAGCAGCGGCGGAGAGTGACGCTCCTCCGACAACTCCTAAAACAACAGGGATGACAACACAAACAGGACATGATCTCTGTTATTAAGTCGAAATTAAATCAGTAGCAGCTATGTTAACATAGCATTAGTTTCATTCTGTACGACACCTTTAGCATAAGTGTTAAAAACTAGAGAAAAAATTGATGTTTCTTTGAGATGTTTGGGATTATGGTATTGATCGTATTAATCTTAATCAACTACCCAGCACTTCTATCAGCAGACCAGAGTCCTCTAATAGAAAGAGCCTATTTAGAGCACAAGAGCACTTAAAAGAGTATAACTGCAGTTTGCACTACATTATTTTACTTAGAGTGGGCGTATTAAATGCAGTTGTGGAAATTTAAAACGTATATTAACTCAAATACTACTTCATGGAGCTGAACTGGTGCCGTGCACACTCAGTGTAGAGGTTACATAAAAATTTTGAGATATTTGTACTTGACTTCTAGCCTGTCCATTTTTTTCTACTTTGTGCTTCTACTGCATTACAGAACATTTCATATGGAATTATTGTACATTATTATTATTGTATCTACAACATTTATCTGATTTAGATGTATATAAAATATAATCAACACCTTATTATTACTGATCCCAAGGGAGAAATTACAAAGCTACCCAGCAGTATATCAAACAAAATGTGTGTGTGTGTGTGTGTGTGTGTGTGTGTGTGTGTGTATATTATATACACACACACACACACACACACACACACACACACACACATTCAAATTAGCCCAACATTTACTAGCTGCAATCATCCCACATAAGTGCTTTTATTTTGGTATTTAAAGTATGTTTTGATGATAATGCTTTTGCACTTTTATACTTGTAACAGCTTATTTCTACACTGTGGTACTACTGCTTTCATTTAAGTAAAAGATCAGAGGCCCTCTCCTACCACTGTCTAAATTACATTAAATGTTCCAATATTTTAACATAAGCATAAACAAAGATTATTGACTGTGGACTGTTGATACAAGATTAAGCACAATTTATTAGATTTAGGCTCAGAGGTTCAGGTCTGAGCTGGTGACAGCTCCATTACTGTCTCCATATCCAGACCTGTCATCAGAACAAAACGGACGAGACACAGCAGTGGGACAGGACAGGGCCCAGCCTGTCAATGCCTGATATGTCCCATCTGGGCTCCTGTAAACAGGCTCCACGCAGAGTGAGCAGCCATGTGTGGAGCCCAGCTGGGTTTTCTTCATCCAGCCTCAGAGATCTGATTGGACACTGACTGAACAGAAAATGACTGAAGTAGAGCTTCTCGCTCCAGGACTTTATCTGCTGTTTGTGTGTGGAAAAACACACACTTGCTGGTAATCCTGCTGTAATGTGTATGTCCGTTGAGATATATACTGCACATCTGGAAAAAGCTTACTAGCAGTGCTGGATACAGAAATACAAGAGTAATTAAACAGTTGGTGTCTTACACTTATATATCACATATTGCACCAGTGACCCTTTGTTTGATCAATGAGCGGATCTGCAGCCATCATGCAACATGAAGATTCAACTGGTTCCTTGTTTGCAGCCTCATTCTTGCAGCTGGACCTGAAGTTAGTTGTGAACAAATGTGGTCACGGGATATTTGTAGATGAAGTTAACAGCTATATCTGCAACACAGAAGTCAGGAGTCTTCTCACCTCATTAACAGGGGCCTACAGTATAAAATAAAGGTTAAATGAGAAGAGCCATTTATCATCCTCTCATGTCAAAAGGAGACTTTGAATATGACATTACAGCATGCAGATGGCTTGACTCCAGCCTGGCACAGTCAAGTCTGACCAATCTGCTTTGATATTTTCCTTCCCTGCTGCCCAGAAATGGGTTCAAGCTTCCTTTCACACAGTTTTGTGAACCATTTTCCTCAGTTTGAGGCTGTGGGCTATAAAACTGAAAGAAAACACTGAAAGGAGGTCTCCTTTTTAAAAGCATACAGATGAATTAGCTTGAGCATATTTCTTTACCCTGTCGCCTTCTTTCTTCTTCTCTCTGTGTGGTAACCTAAACCTGAACCTGTCGACGACCAAGTCCCTTTACTGCAGCATTGCAACCCTGCACTTATTGGAGAAAAATCCTGTATTATTAATTTGAGCAAGCCCAAGTGTATTCCCCCGAGGACGCTGTTTATTATCTATAGCTGAGCGGCTCTCTGTCTGACCTAATGGATATGGAATAAAACACAACCGACTCATGTGGATGGGCACCGTGTCCAGAGGAAGAAGCCCGAGAACGGGAAAAATCAAAGCTAAGACAACTCCAGCCAACGGATCGGCTGTGCGTATCTCTGAATAATTCAAGCTGTGGATCATGTTTAAGTCATAAATGGTATTACAAATTTACAGCAGTTTTTCCGTATGTTGTTCGCTAACAGGCTGAGTGGAAACAAGGCAGAGACACTGGAGCACAAGCCTGCGACCAATAACTAATTAGGCAGAGTTCAAAGGAATTTTCACTTTTAAAGGACAATTCTGTCTGTTCTCAAGGGAAGTGCAGTCTGGATCCTCTCAATTTCATTCCAATTCAGATGAACAGGCTGCACGTTGCCTTATTCTGTGCATCTTCAATTGGACATACAGATTAAATTTTGTGTTGCAGTTGCTGTCGTTAACAAAGCTTTTACTGTTTTGTAGCAAACACCAGCTGTGCTTTGAAGCTAAATTTGCTCTGAAGTCAACTTTGATCAGACTCCAGATGAATTATTGAGCACGATAGTCGGTGCAATGCTGAGGCGCATGACTACAAACACCGCACTCCCTTAGACAAAAGAAGATGGTTGGCTTATGTGTTGCTTTTTGATTGTGAGGCGAAGTGTGTGTTTTCACGCACCTGGGAGAGCTGGGAGATGAACGTGTCCCATGATGCATCACGAAGAGGGAGAGGAAAGGGGCAGATGAGGAGAAATAGAAGAAATACTTATTAGATAATTAACACAATGCCATTAATTTGGCCATGCATTTATCTATCCTGTGCTCATAAAAGCTTCACCATTTCCTGCTTTTCACTTTGTTTGATCGTTTCTGCACAGGCTCATTTCACGTTTCTGGTTTGTTTGGAGTGAACAAAAGAAAAAGGGTGTCCTCAGCAGAAGCAGTAACTGAAACTGAAGGCTGAACAAAGAAAACTAACTGTTTCAAGAGGAAGAAGATGTCACAGTCCTGTAATTTGCTTGAGTGACATGTAATCATTGGGAAGTGAGCAGTGAGAGTTAAGCAACGACAATCAAGACAGAATAAAGATGCAGATTGAATACATTTATGTTTCTCTGTTAACCAACAATGTGAATCAGTATTAAAAGACTGTTGAACCCTAAATAAAAATCCACATGAACATGAAAATAAAAATGCATGTGTGTGTCGTATTTTAACAAGCCCTCAATCCCCAAGAGCAGCAACTTTAAAACTTTTCAGGAGGAGGCTTGCTTTGTAATCGATGGTAATCCCTGATGCTTTAAATTTTCAACAGCTTTCCTGAGAGCTTTCGTCATGACGTCTCTGCACCACTGTTTGTCTTAAGTACATCTACACTGTTTACTTATTTATCTCAGCATCCGTCCATTTGCTCCCTTAGCTTAAGAAAAGCTCCTGTTTCTACACTGTGTGTTTCACACACCTGATTTATTTATTCATGTGTCCATGCATCAGACTGAACATGTTTCTCTTGAAGCACTTGAGCTCCTGACTGAACAACACACACACACACACACACACACACACACACACACACACTCTTTCCGCTAGTTTTAGTACCAAGTCTGTGGTTTAAAATATTGATGACTGGCATTTCTGTTTGCCTCTCTGCCTCTGCATAGATATGTATATGGGAGGAGATAGCAGAAGAAAAAAAAAGCTCCAATCAGCAGGCACAAACAAATGACAGCTGTTACGTGTCAGAGGAGGGGAAGAGCTCCTGACTCCTGCTGTGTTTACACTGTTGTTAAGATAATTTATGTGCAGAGATGTCATTTATTCGACTCTTTTTGACATTCATTTACCTTTACTGTGTGGCTCAGTGGTCCTGACCTTTTCTAAGGCCACAGCCCTGCAAGATGAGCCTGTCAACACCATATGTCATGTTCCAAATGAGTTTTTTTGAACTGGTTTCAAACTGAATGTTATCTAATACTATTAACTGTCTAAAAGATGGTTGCTGTTACAACAATTTTCTTAACAAATATAATTACCCCCCCCCACAGAAAAGTTTCAATTCATATTGCTATCAATAAGCCTCGCAATGGCTGGACAATTTCAACCTTTTATCCATTATTAAGTGATCTATTCTGACTTATTTACTTATTTGTTCACTGGTTTTATTATAGGCACTCTTAATCACAGCACCTTCGGTTAAAATAATAGTTTGACATTTTGGGAACTATGCCTATTTGCTCTTTAGCTGGGCATTTGATAAAAAAATAATATCTCTTTTATACATATGCAGCTTCAGCTAGCAGCCATTTAGCTTAGCTTAGCTTAGCAGAAAGAAGGGGACACAGCTAGCTTGGCTCTCGCCAACAGTTTAAACATCAGCCTAGCAGCACATCTAAGGTTTGTTTGTTTAACAAAAATATAAGCATAAAAATGACTTGCAGTTTTATGGGGCCAAACTATTTCTGGGCTGGGATTAGTAACTTCCTAGATTCTCCTCCGGTTGCCTGAAAACTGCTCCCGTCCAAGAAACAGTCTGACATATAATCTTTCTTTTAACTGCCAGTAATTATGGGCCAATATGAGGGCATATTATTCCTAGAAACAGTCAGTGACATAGTGATGGATAAAATTAAATGGGTTTTGGGGACTTTTAAAATAAATGTTTAGTTGCCTGTTATACCATATTTAAGTAATTAGCATTTATCAAATTTATTAGTTATACAAGACATGACATTAACAGGGCTTTGTTTAAGGTTGTCAATACTAAAAGTGAAGTATCTACTAAAAAATAAATATCTTCCATAAACATTATTTTCAGCATAAAAATGCTTTGCATGTTGGCACTTGTCGGCTCCATAATGCTCCCTGTATTGCTCTGTTTATTCCTTATTTTTATCTCACTGAACTTCACCATCTCCTTCTCCATCTTATCTCTGAGCTCTGCAAATAAGCCTGAAAGCTGCAGCTTTACTGCATGCAGATCCCCTGCTGCCATCCACATATCAGAGGCAGAATATGTGCTCTGCAAAGCTCTAGGCTGCACAGATACAGCTCTGCAACACTGTAGATGGTCACTGACCAGGGCTGTTCCTGACCAGCTGAATGTGATGCAAAACCTACTGATAATGAGGAGGAAAATAAAACAAGACAAAATACTGCAGCTTCCCTCCAGCAGTGTATAAACCCACACTTTCTGTAGGTTCATCAGTTTATCATGATGTAAGGTTTACATATTTAACTGTAAGTTTACTTCCAGTATTATTAGATTACTTTTCTCCTCTTATTCTACCTTCCAACTTTTTCACATTTTGTAGCTAGAACCTTTTTTTAATGTTATATTCAATAACATTAAAGGAATACTGTGTAAGATTTAGGGGGATTTTGTGGCAGGTAGCAGTGAGGATTGCAAACTGTAACCAGACGATACTTCTAGTGCTTCTTCAGTGCTCATTGTTCAAATTATCTGCAGAGGTCTCTTCTCTGTTTCACCTGCAGACAGGCCACTAGCTTTTATCTGTTAACTTAAGATTCAGATGTTCCAGAGGTTTTTACCGGGAGTTGAATTATCCACAGAGGTCTACTTCTCTCTAAAACAAACAAACCTGTTCAATTAAACCACTAAAAACACTGGATAAAGCACTTTGACGTGAAAAAAAATCAGTGTTTTCTGATGCTCTCTTTGTGAAAGACTGCTAACTACAGTGGCTGATTTGAAAGCATGAATGGCCCTATCTAGAGCCAGTGTTTGGTTTTTCCATTCTGGACTACTTAAGATACATCACGGGGCAACATGGCAGGCTCCATGGACAAGCACCCGCCCCCTGTGTAGTTATGAACAGCTCATTCTATAGCAACAAAAGCACAACAATTCTTATTTTCACGTGACTATAAACCAAAAAAAAGATACTGACTATATCATATTGAATTTTTGCCATCATATCCCCCTAAACTCTATACACTGGACCTTTGAGTCAGGAATAACAGTTGTTACTTAACACACCAATCTGCATGTTAGTGATCTTGAACCAGGGTTTGTGTAAAGCTTTGGACAGCACTCAAAATTTGGTATATAAAAGCCTTAATGGAACTCTAAGCTGACATTATAGCCACACAGGAGCTGCCATCAATACTTGGCTGCAGTTCATACTTACAATAACCTTCTGTAGTCACACTTTATCACAGCTTTGATTGGTTATTATTTCTGTATTATACAGGTTCAGGCAGTCAGCAGTACGGTGTTTTACAATGTGCAGCAGTGAGTCCGAAGATGTGATAATAACCACAGCAACAGCTTTGAGTTTACTGCCTGACACAAAATCAATGATGGCTGTGTTTTCTAGAAACCAGCGGAGCCTGCTTGTGTCCGACCTTGCAGCTCCATCCAGGTGATGTTTCTGTGTGTGTCTGTGTGTGTGCTTGATTAATTGATTTAGCATGTTTGTATGCATTACCATGTGTCCCTGTGTTGCATGTATTACCCAACAGGCAAACAGATCTCTGGTTGCCATGGTAACAGGATGTAACTCCTCTGCTTGCTGACCCTGACCTCTGACCTATATATGTGCAGCTTCACTCTGAATTTCACATTGAAGGCATAAAATGTTTTACAACTTCGTAGCCTCTGCATTTTACAAATTCCTTGATTGATAATTTTCTATTTTAATCCATATACTCGCACAAGTACACAACACTGGTGTTTGTGTACTGGACATGTTGCTACATCCTACGGCAAAACTTCGAGCAAGAAATCCATTTTGCACATGTGTACAACTGGCAGAAATTCCAATATCAACATACAACACGTGTGAAACAAGTTAGTCTGGAACCTTTCAGTTTTTTTTTAAGTTGCAAATGGCTTTGTCAACAGTCAAAGAAAGTGGGCTTTTTAGATGTATTTTATGTTAGATGCCTTAAACAAAGTCTGTGGTTAGCACAAGCTTTAGAGACTTTCATGTTTTGTTCTGCAATATTAAATATGTCAGTAAATACCCCACTTGTGAACTTTGAAGCTTTTCTGTGCCTTGAAAAAGGCACTCTTGTTGTGAATGCGATGTGACTGCAGTGTTATTCATTTTATTTGTTTCGTTTTAGTGTAACCTTAGCTTTTTACTTCTGGCGATTACATTTAGGCCTTAGAATCCTGAAAGTGGTGTCTATTTGTAGAGATGACTTTGTTAAACAAAAGGTGTAAGTATCATGAACGTTTGCTTGCCACAGATCTTATTTTCTGCTATGATCCAAAATCCAATAAAAAAATTCTATAGGCTTTTTAACTGGGGAACAAGGGAAAAGCTACCTTTTTGGTAAGCCTACAGAAAAACCTCTCCCAGGGGCATTCAAATTGCCATCAGAGTTTGAAAATAGGACTTCAACAGAAAGTTCCACATCAGCTGCAGCAGGCAAACTGAGCCCTAATCTGATCTGAAGTGTGAATATTCATCAAAATATGACACACAAAGAAGGTTTTCACATCAGCAACCCAGAGCCAGATCTAAGTGTACTTGACCCTTAAGTCCAGTTGATTTGAGTAGTTTGAACACTGTATGCCGTACTTGACAAGGGGGTCTCCAGTATGGTTCAGGTGTACTGCGGTACGGTCAGGTGTTCAAACTGCTATTTAACACAACTACAATTTAATACTGCATCCTTTATAACCGGCAGAAGCGCAGCCTGCCAAGGACCCAAATCCAGCTTCACTACCCCCATCAACCTGCAGTCGGTGCTGCAGTGAGAGGCAGAGAGCTCTGTGCCTGACAACAGCAGCTTCTTCTCCGGCCAGAAGCAAAGCTTCACCTCGCTGCTGCACCTCTCCCTGTTGATGACAGCCCCTCTGTGGTGCCACTTTCTACACATCAGCGGAACTAAAATGCCACTGACATAAGTGTATTCAGCTTGGGGTGACCTCAAGCTCACCTGAGTGTGTGTGCCCCACATAAGCTGAGTCCTTTGCAGCGGCACAGGTTCGATTCCAGCCTGAGTCCTTTTGTTGCATGTCATCACGTCTCTCTACCACCTTTCCTGTCAGTCTACTACCGTCATATCAAAAATGACAAAAAAATAATATTTAAAAAAACAAAATAAGTGGGGGCGCATGGTGGCTCAGTGGATGGAGTGGGCGCCCCATGTATAAGGGCAGTGTCCTTGTCGCAACGGCTGCGGGTTCGATTCCAGCTCATGGCTCATTGCTACTCATATGAAAGCTCAGGCATGGTGCAGTGCAGTTGTTTCTATGAAAACATCTTTAAGCAAATTTGCAGTTGAAAGGCATCAAATGTCCTGTTTTACACTTCAGACAGAATCATTTTAAAATGATTTAATTCAGAGTAGAGCGACAGTATTTCAGCATTCAAACCCATCAACGTAGAAGACACATTACAGTAAGTGAAAAAATGGAGGGTGGTTAAGGAAATATTACTGATCAAGCTGACCTCTGACCCCCTGTTTCATGCCTGTTTCTGTGAAGCTCAGTCCAGCATTAACACTGAGAAAACTGGTCCCCTGGCCTCGATGAAAACAATATCTAACAGAACTTTACCATTTGTTATCAGCTGGCTTGAGGAAATATTGTTCAATTTGGGCACCACAAATCTTGTACTGTTGACCTTCTTGGTGTTGATGCTTTGTTTTGTCGTATCCAGCAGTGTTTTCTCTTTTCTCTGGCTGAATAAATAGACAAGACAAACAATCAGCTCTTATCTGAATGTCTCAGAGCTGAGGTCGCAGATGAGTGTGACTCTGCAGTCTCTCAGACCTGCTGAGTGGCTCTTTGTTACAACTTCTACACAGTGCAAACGCACACACACACACACACACACACACACACACACTCTTTAGTCTGCTGTGAATCCATGTCACTACAACAACTAAACTCACTAATAAACAAGGTAGAGTAGCTCTGAAGCCTCTCAAAATTTGGTTTCCTCCATGTTTGTACAGTTAAATCACAGCCACCAAAACAGGGAGTGTGCTATTTTTGAGGCTGTTAATGTCACAAGAACTGCCCCAGAAAAAAGATAACTCTTGTGATCTACTTGAAATGTCACCACAGGGCGGCTTGTTTTGGGAGAAAAGCTGAGGGACGAAAAGTTTCCACTGCAGAAAAACTTTCACTTCTTCAGCTGAACCCCAGAGTTATCTGGACCACCGAAAAAAAAAAAAAAAGAAAATCACCGACGCTGGCAGGATAAAAGCTGGCCATTGTCCTTTCAGCAGCAGCCAGATTCCCCTCAATTATAGATGATTCAGCTCCCCCCCATCTCCATTCTCCTGATCCCTCATTCTTCTTTCTTTCAGTCCCAGCCATTACTGCCCCTCCAAACACCTTCAGCACCAGCATCTCTTTCTGCCTCCCATCTCCATTTGTCATGCATGAAATCTTTTAATGGAGTTAACCAATGGGAGAATAATGGAGCGGCCAGATGGGAATACATCTAATCCCTCGCGAGTCTGTATATGTTTAAAATAGTAACAAAGCCACTAAGTTCATTGGGATATTAATGCTTCGCTCTGTAGTACTGGCCTGCAGGGGTACAGACACTGTCCCGTCCCTTTAAGGCCCTGAACCTGTTGTCCTTACTAAAGGCCATGTCCAGCCTGTTTAGGCTATATTTCCTCTAAAGTACACACTGCAAGTACTTGCACTGTAAGCTTTTCAATTTTATTTATAGAATAATACCTTTGTTTTTTTTCTTCCTCCTCACTGCAGGAAACTATCCTCCATGCAGATAGTTTTTGTTTTGTATCTCTGCCATTTGAGAATTCTTCCACCTCCTCAATATAATAGAGGTGAATGAACCTTAACTGTGTTGTTCAAAGCATCTCAAAACTCTATTTAAAGAAGTATTTCACAGATATAAAGAGGATCCTCAGATAAACTAGGCAGTCTCTGTGGGAGAAAGGAAAGCAAGTTTGCAAATACTGTTGAAATTGGTGCTAGATGACCTGAGAAAACAGAGAAAAAGGACGTGTTTGCTAAAAAGGTAGAAAACCTACAACTACCAGAATGCAGTGCGCCACACCAGACCAATAAATGCTCCTGCTGGTGGGTGATGTAACGTGGAGTGGTCTGTGTGAAACAATGGTGGCTGGCTGGATTTCGTACCAGAGTTAAACTGTAAGCTAATACACGTTTCTGAAAACATTTGAAGCAAGGAATATGCAGCGCAGTAATATAATCTTGTTTTTTATTTAATCAGCACTTTTTGGATTTACTATTTGATCTCTTTTTTTTCAGCCTCCCTTTTGACTGTGCAGGAAGCAGTATAGCACCCACTTCCTGTTCACACTCGCTAGTTATTACAGCTAAACAGAGCGTTAAAATATACTTCTGAAAACATTTTAAAAGAGGACTAGGCAGTGAAGTCACATAATCTTGGTTTGCCACAGATCACTGACACATACTACCCACATTGTTATGAGTATGATACAGAACTGATTAAAGATATGCAAAGTATCCCTGTAACGGTAATGTTTTTCCAGAAAAAATGTCCTGATTACTGATGATCCACCACTTCCCCATGACGGATGTTTTCTCATCAGGAAATGGAAAAGCTTTCATTAGATGATTTATTATTTACTATTACTATTGTGGCTCTTTAGGCCTTTAACAGATCTGTTACAATGGGAGAAGTCTGGTTATTTTGAGTACATAACAGGATATGGAGTTTCCATTTCCTTCCTCTGATTACCCAAAATATTTTGGAAAACTTGTGTGGGCAGTCACACAAGAGCTTGAAGAAAGTAGAGCAGTACTTTACCTCTGGAGCTGCAATGTTAAGCGCAGGGTTGGCCAGTTCAAATCTCTCCTGAGATTTCTCTCTGGCCAAACGGGCCGCCTCCTTCACCTCCTTAAACTGCTCTGCAAACTGCAGGTGGAGACAGAAGACCGAAGTCACACTTAGTCTGCAGAGATCACTGGAAATCTCAAATCGCACCATACCTTAAATCATCACTGTCTTGAAGCTTCCTTCCTCAAAATAAATAAATAAATACAAATAAATAAATAATAACAAAAATGAATATTATATACTTCAAATTCTTGGCTTTTTATGTATAATGCAGCTTCATTCTGGGTTGACAAGAATATTTGTTCCATTTATTGTCCATTGGCTGTGACTCCATATATATTTCAATATATTAATTTAAGCCTATTTTGCAATCACTTTTAATGACAGTTTAAAGGGACAGTTCACCCCTCAAACAATAATCTAATCTGTTGTCCTATTCATTTGTTTAGATTGTTTTGGCGTGAGTTACCGAGTGCTGGAGATATCGGCCATATATAATGGAAATATATAGCACTACAGATCAGAGGAAAAATATATTTGTTTTTTTTATTTTGGTGTGAACTGTCCCTTTAATTTAAAGTAAATTAAATAGATAAAAATAATACATGTGTGACAGATGTTCTCTGAAGGTCAAGTCACTAAGCAAAATTAAAGTCTTGGAGATAGATAAATATAGTGGGAGGAAATGTATGAAAACCTGCATCATGGTGAGGTTAAGAGAGTGGAGATGTTTTGTGTCTGTGTGTAAATATAATCCAGCTGGATCTGACACTGACGGAATAAAAGATGTGTTAATATGAATTAAATATGGGGTGAAATGGGGCCTTGATCATCACATGACTGTATTCCCCCTGCTCCATAGTCCCTCTTTCTCCCCCTCTCCCTCCCTATTTTGTCTGAATGTTGCCATAGTGTGTGCGTGTGTGTGTGTGTGTGAGCGGTGTTTACCTGCTGCAGCTGCTGCTCCGTGGAGAAGCCTAGGCCATAGACAGTGTTTGCCCTGCTGTCTGCCCACTGGCCAAACTTCTGCGAGGTTTTGGTGAAGGTCATGTTGGGGGTGATGGTGCTGTTGATGATGGCCTGACACCACAGAGAGAAAAAGAAGAAATAAATAACATGAACAAAAAAAGATGAAACTATCCTAGTAGGCAAAGTGGGACGCTGTTGTGATAAATAACATGATCCTGCACAGAAATACAGGATATTTAAGCAGAAAGGGCACAGAGAGGAATATGAAACATGTTGTATTAAATATGCACACTGGAGAATGTTCAGACAAAATCTATAGGGGATCAACCCTAACATCGATCTCAGATGCTGGGTGGAGGGAATAATCATAATAGTGTATCAGTCAAACTCAGTCAAAGTCAAACTCATTCATTCACTGGACCACATTTATTACTCATATTATGCATTTCTTCTTTTAATGTAATATGATCTTTTTTTTTTGTTTTTTTACAATCATCTATTTGTATTTTCTTCATCACTGTTTACAATCATCTTTTCATTTCACAGATTTTTTACGAATTGAATTTTTAAGTAAATCCACGCCTACAGTAGCAGTAATGAAGGTGCTTTCACTTAGTTTTGCGGGATTGCTGCACTTGGATGTAATTGCATGCCTTTAATCACATCCTTTAAAACCTGGATAGACATAATTTTTCTTTTGCTGCGTTCAGATGCCTTATTCAAACCTTTGAATAATTTATCTTAAGTGGTTTGAGTTTCTTTCAAAAACATGAAAGAAACGACATGGAAAAAAGACAAGAAATTAGTAGGTTGAGAAAATTATTTCTTTGAAAAGCAGGGGGAAAATGTTTTTTGTTATTGCAATTTTTTAGCACTTTTTTGTTCTTTTTTTGTTCATTTTTTGTTGCTATTTCTTTGTTTGTTAGTTGTTTTTTTTTTTTTTTTTTTTAACTTTTCTATTGTTTTATCTTTGTTTCTGCTTAGTTTATCTAATTTTCAGGTAATTTTCTTGCTAATTTTTGGGTGATTTATTATGAAGTTGCTCATTGTCTTCTTTACATATTTTTGAAAGTCAAGCCAATTTGCTCTAGTTGCACAGGGTTAAAAGTCATGTTGTTTTTTAAAGGTCACTTTCACGGAGAAAGAATTCACAATATCCAGAATCAACAACAAGAACATTAATAATTTATGTGACTTTTAAATGCCAAATTCATTACAGCTCTGTCTTATATTTTCCTTTGCATGTACTTGACCTGCAAATATGCTGATTTATTTGTATATCAAGAGTGCAGCAGCTGATTACAGTAAACATGCTGGTGTTTGCTGGTATTTCTATAGTTCTCTTTAGGATCATTGGCAAATATACAGTATATAACATCACAACATTAATACCACAAGTCGCATTCAACTGGTTTATTGTTCAAATTTGTAGTTGTGTTACTTACAGTTAAAAAATAAATAAATAAATTCTGTAGGTCTTATGGAGAACAGTGCATGCATCCCACTGCCAGGCCAGAAAAAGAGCTAAGTGAAAAGGCTTGTTGTGATGTGCGATGATCTGTTCAGAAAAGTGAACAGTCTGCTGAGGTGGATTTGTTGCCAAATGTAGATTTCTTTGGTCTCTTCTCCAAAAGCCTCAAGTCTCAGGGTGCTAAATTGGCACAACTGGGTGATAACTACAAAGAGTTTTCATTTAGGTGCTAACAAGATTTGCTGTCAGTGTTTGGACTCCCAGGTGCTTTCCTGTTTTTGTGGATCCTCTATTACCAATGTGGGTGTGTTATAAATATTCTGCTGACAATGTGCAACTTCTAACGCATCCCCAACCAAAACAGCCACAACCAAATGGAAAACAGATTTATTTCCCTTTATATGAAGAATCTCAGGAGAGTGTGAACACAGAGGAAGCTAAATTAAAAGCCATGAGGATATAAAACTACACGAATAACAAGTAGCTACAGTGATGTACTACTAAAACCATATGAGGAAAATACAGTGAACTCGCTGCTGAATGCAACAAGGTGCAATAAGTTACTGCAGAAACAAAAGCTTGATTTGATTTGTTACATGTTTTGTGAGTTCTCAGTGACCTTTGCCCACCAAATTATATTCAGTTCATTCTTAAGTCCAAGTTGATGTTTGTTCCAAATTTGAGGAGGCCTTTGAGATATTTCATTAATGAGAATGAGATGGATGGGGTCACAGTGACCTTGATGTTTGACCACCAAAGTCGAGTCATTTCATCCGTGACTCAAAATGACCATTTGTACGAAATTGATTAATTGAAAATATGGGTGATGTGAACTGCTGAAGTAGCATTTATGTGCCTGTATCTGTGCAGTCATATGCATGGAGGGCTCCCACCTTTGTCCCGCCCACGCTGATGATGCGGTAGACGCTGCGGCTGGCATCATAGAAGAAGGATACTGTGACGGCATGTTTGCTGGCCGGCAGCCAGTTGCGTTTGGTGGCTGGGTCGATCTGGAAGACATGAGCTCTGGCGCTAAAGATGGGCTGCTCCCTTTGAAACACACAGGAAAAAAAAGAATATATTAAGTTAACGTCACTGGTAATTTAGTGTAACATTCATTCATAAAACATTACTGATACATCCAGACAGGTAGATACATTGCCATGATGGTACAATGTTTGCAAAAGAATGCCTTACTCTCAGCGGAAGTGTGAGTTTCTGTGACATTAAGCTGCCACTGTTTTACTAAGATAGTGATACAGACTCTGCCCTCTTTAAACTCTGTATGTATGAAATAACATTAAACATCAGACCACACGCTAATGCACAAACATCCATGCAGATGTTGATGGACATCTGCAAACAACTAATAAAAAAAATTAGAAAATAATTGATGGCTTAATTGACAGTCAAAATAGTTGTTAAAAAAATATATCTATATTTTAGATATATGAAGCAAAATCTAAAACATGTTTATATCTATGATAAAGTAATCGATGTGGCATCAATCACTTTTGGACGAGCCAGAAAGCATTAAAACATTAGGCTATTTCCATGTTGTATTTGTTTGTTTTATTTCATCTGTATTGTATTCAGTAGTGTTGTTTTCCATTAGTTTGTTGTTTTTGTCCCATGGCATTGGTGCAGTCGTAATCTCCCAGCTGAAGAAGTCTCTATAAAAATAACTTGCTGTGTTTTTTTGTTGTTGTTGTTTTTTAATTAAATCACAAACTTTTTAAAATAATAGTCTCTGAGGCTAATTCCTCCTTTTGCTTTAAAGTGAAGAACAGAAATAACCTAACTTAAAAGGTTGTGTTTTTGGTTTTTCACTCAGACCTAAATAGAGATAAGCCACGATTGTTTTTGTTTTTTAGTTAAGAAAGAACATTGAAGTTAACATACTAGTGTGATTTACAAATGAGAAGACAGACCAGCTTTAATAAAGACTGATAGTATTGGAACAAATGAAAACAAAACAAACATGAGTGTAGGCATTACAAACATACCTCTTGGAGATCATCAAATTTGTTGAAATCTTATGATAATGATCATTTTGTAACAGCGTAACTTTTTTGACGGAGGTGAATAAATCTCTCTTCTGCCTGAGCTCTTCATTTGTCACTCAGCTCTATCAAAAACAGTGAGGCGAGCCTGGGGTAGAGAGATACACGCCTCACTTTTAAGAGACATAAATCTACCTGCATGTGACACTCTGCCACTGAGCCAGTTGCTCTTTAGAGAAACTCACCTCAGGGGCTCCGAAAATAAAGAAGAGTGAGCAGACTGTCATTCCATGTCTAATGCAAACTCTATCCATCTGTTTTATACAACGATCTGGAAGATTTAGTTCAAACTACCTCTACTTACACTTATTATGGTTTTATTTGGTGATGTTTTCTGTCACTGAAACCTACTTTATGATCTCACTCTTACACAGCACAAGTGGATGGGAATCTGTTTGTGGTCTTTGCAGACATAAAGTCCCATTTTCTCCCGTGCATTTGTTCATGGTATGGTGAAAGTATGGTGGGCTCTATCAAGTAAAAGCTCTGTTATTGTACTGTAAAAATGTTATACTGCACATCCTGTTTATTATTAATTATGGAAACTGTCCCATGTGTGCCAGTTGTATTTCTTTGGCAATTGTCAGCAGTTTTGTTGTAAAAGTTCTAAAATCAAAGAAACCCAAAGGTGATATGATTCGTTTGCTTATTTAGTATACATAGCACGACTGCATATTTGTGAAGGTTTGTTGGTGTATGCATGCAAACAGTTATAAGTAAAATACTAAGCCAGACTAAGGTAAAATATATTTGAGCAATAAAATGTTCTTGTATTTTACATGATCAAAAATGCATTAAATAATTATTATTTTTATTAATATTAAATTATTACAAAATTACATTTGGACAGTGTAATATAAAAAATGTTAAACATTTAGGAAATCACATTTTATCAAAGTGACAGTAGCATTTTTTGTTCACATTAGACCAATGTAATATAGCTAAGTTTGATTTTCAGAAAATCACATTGGTTCAATGTGATAGTTATTATTTTGAGATAAATGGTTTAATTGGCATCCAACAAACATAATAAGTTAAATTAATATTAATTTAATTATTTTTTGTGGAAATTTCCACCTGGTAAAAAAAAGCTGAACTGATGGGTTCGTTTAAGTGCAGCTTTATTACATAATTCATCATTTACATAACTTTTTATTTTCAGCATTAGATTAGAGTTCTAAAAAACCTGTTCACAGCCAGTTTGTGGATAATCCTGAATTCCTGGGACAGTGTCATTCTATATTTATTTTTCAGAGCTCTGATCACCACTCCTTAAATTTGTCTACATTTTTATTAGTGTGGTTTCAGAAAAAAAGCCTCAGGTGGAAAAACAGCATTTGTGGTTTGTTGTAATACAGTTAAAATTAAGTTAAATTTGTTGATCTGAAATGAATTAATGCTACTTGTGTTTCGGAAGTTTCTGTAAAATGACAAATTGGCCTCATATCAAAGCGCAGATAAAGACAGATACTTACATGGAAAAACATAAACATACAAAAGTAAATATCAGGTTTATTACACAAAAACTATTTGAGTCTCTTAAGTGTTCTTCTGTGATAGAGAGAGCAAAATAAAAGAGGGTTAGATTAAAAAGAGTTTGCACGTGATTTCACTCTGAAAGCAGATTCTGTAGCATTCAGTTTGTTTTGTGCTTTCTTACATCTTTTGTTGTCAATATTGTCCCATGTTTGCCTTGTTCATTTAATTTACAGCATGCACATAATTACACGACCTGTAGGTAGTCATTTTGAATGGTATCTTTTTTGTTTTTAGGAAGAAGAAATACATTTCAGTAAATAACCTTTCATGTGCTTGATTATCAAAAAAATTGAGCCAACCATGATAAAAATCCATTCCCAGTTATCCTTGTGAGTTATGCAACACTTGGAAAATGGAAACATCACATAGGAAACTCTTATTAGGACAATGATCAAAGCCAAAAGGCTAAAACATCATTAAAATGAAGTGAACATCATTATCATCTTGTTCATCTGTTCATCTGTTCATTCGGTGCTTTGGGGACCCTCACTTTCCCTCTGAGTGTACAATGATGGTGGATAATGCTATAAATAGAGGAAAAAAATATCCCCCATTTCCGAATGTAATTGTGTTTTTTTGGGAACCTCGAGGTCATTGATGTTCTCCTGGTGTAATGAGGCTATTTGTGCAAATGAAGCTGAAGATTTGCTAACCGCTAGCAGTCCAATTAGCCATCCTGCTCTCTTTGAAGAACCGCGCGCTCGCTGTGGGGACTAACAGCAGATAGAGGCTCACGGGACAATAAGGGACTATGTGGGCACTTTGGTGAATTCATGCAACATTACACAGTTAATAGAGTTTGCATAATGTTAACGTATGCAATGAGCCGTCCCCACTGTGAGTCAATTATACACTGACGCTAATGAGGATAATGTGTGTGCAGAGGAGGCTCTGTTCTTTGTCTAAGCAAGAGAAACAACCATTTATATAGGTCAGCATCACTGGCTATATGAAGCATTGTTCCCACTGGGTTTGGATGGAATTACTGTACATTTGCATACAAACAATAGTCGTTATTGTTTCAACACAGATTACTGGAGCTACAATTGACAATAGACAATAGCAGCGCAGCCAAGAAAGCAGATTTTGGGTGTCAGGCTGGTCCAGGATGGCAGCAGCTAGAGATGCAATAAATTTGACTGACTGATACAAATATGGGTCTAAACTGACTAAACAACATGGAGTCAGGGGAGAAAAATTGCATACATGTAGAGAAAACAACCAAGTCTCTCATTTGTAATGAGCTAGACTCTTAGGATTTGATTTATACGTGTTGTATTTATTCACATATTCTGATAACTACACAAACAGTTTAGAGGAGTATTGTTGAATGGTTACTGCCACTTTATTGGTATTTTCCTTATAGTTGGTTGAGGACTTAAAAACAGAAAGCATGCAGTTTAATTTTTTCATAGGTAAGGTTCAATCAGAGCACACAAGAAACTCTTATAAACTATTGAAAGTAAAAACAATAAATTTCAGATAGGATGCTGCACAAACAGCACATTACATATCCGGATGCAATCCACCTGGACTGATCCCTACTGTTAACCTGTTTGTACTTATGATCCACACTGTTAACATCATTTTGGCATTTTATACATTGCTTATATTTTAGATTTTTCCAACTTTGTGTTGCAACTGCTGCACAGTGATTTTCCTTGTGATAAATTAAGTTATATCTCATTTTATTTCATTTTATTTTAACCTTAACGGGTTGAGTGTTTGCATATACTCCATATAAAAAGTACATAGGACAACGAACTCTGGTCAAAGTAAACACACTAAACAAAAATTCAAATACAACACTTTTGTTTTTGCTACAAGTTTACGTTAAAGATACATGACTTTGTTTACATTATGAAAAATAGCATTTTTTCTCAAAAAATTTGGCCACAAATTTGTTAAAATCAGTGTTAGTGAGCCCTTGTTATTTTCAGAGAGAATACATCGACATGATGGTGTGGCATATCAAGATGCTGATTAAACAGACTCATTAGGTGTGCCTTGGGATGGTCACAATTCAAGACTACTTATACTTTTGAAATTAGTGCGACATTACCAGAGAAAACAGAGAAAAAGGACCACCAGACCAGTGTCTGGTGGGTGTTGTATGCAAATTTGTCAATATTTTTGTAAAAGCTACATGTTGCTTAGAAAATTACATTAAACTGTGTGAGCTTTGCCTTTTTAATGCAAGATAATTGAAGTGTTTAGCAAGAATGGATCAATAACGCTACTAATGTCTACATTCCCGTTCCAGTGTCCCACTACTGGGCTGGGTGTACTGGCTCTCTATCATCTATCATAACTAAATCAGACACTTTAATGGAATGAAGCCAGTGCTGTTTTTATCTTTGACATGGTTTTATCTGCCAATAAAAGACTGTAAAGATCAGCAACCACCACAACCATCAACAGGTTGTTGTTTAGTGCTGACTCTTACCAAGCTGTTCTTTTAAATGGAAATGGTGCTGCAATAACATCCCGCTATTACAATACAATAAAGCAGCCATGTTCCCTGTTTTGCACGTCACTGTGGGAAAGCAGAAATATGCTGAAAAGTGATGCTACATGTTTTAACATTGATTGCACACCAGCTGTACAACCTTGTGGGCTAAATGCTTTGGATGGCAACTTGTGCATTTGTTCTAAGTGGAAAATGGCGTCACAGCAGAACTGTTTTCAGTCACTTCTACGAAATAAAGTTGCAGGAGATTTAAAAGTCACTAATTCAGCCACAAAGTTGGCCACAGTCCATCACTTGGCAAAAAAAAAGGGAACCAGACAAATCTGTGTGCTACAGTCTTAATTTGCATTTGCAAAGTGGTCCAACAATACCCTATTATGCCCACAGGAAATGTTCATATAAGTTCAGTCTGCATCCTGAAAAAGACTAAATATTTTTACAGACAGGGCATTTGCAGGGCAACATGAATGTTGCTTCCAAGTATTCAATCACTGTATCAAATTACCCAGCTTGAGCATTTTACAGTATGAGTTATCATCTCTATCACCTTTAACAGCCACTGTGCAATTGCCCTTGAGCAAGGCCATTAAAGTGACAATTTATCAAGTGAAAATGTGGATAACAGTAAAGAGGCTGTGGGGAACTGGCCATTTTTCTTGAGTGTAAGCAAGAAAAACAAGTGCTCAAGATATTGTAACAAATCTTTTCAAGGCTAGAGAGTTTGATCTGAGGTTTGTGGTGAACCTCAACATTTATCTCACTGTCTGGAGGTAAAATCCTGCTCACAACATCAGACACGAAGCAAGCAAATTAACAGCAGCATAAAAATACTTAATTATGAGAATAAAACTAATTAACTGACCACAGAACTGATTGCTGGGCTGTTAAAGGCAATAAGCCAATAAGCTAAAAAAAGAAATAAGAATTAACATCAAAGTAAAGGAGCTTCTGTCAGGATTTCCATTCTATGATATTCTCATCTTAATGAGAAAAAATGACTGACTGCTCATCAGCTCGCAGCCGTCACAGCGGATCACACAGAGATTAATGTCCCGTTATGTCTCTTGACGTTGCTCTGTGAAAAGCCCGTCACGCTAATCAGCTCAGACAGGATGCATCACGTCGAGGTTTGATGATATGAGCAGATTAAAACTGGATTAAATCCCTCCTGAGGTGAAGGAGAGCAAACAGCAGCTTGACAGCCACAGAGGCCTTGTCTAACTTAATGCAGAGCAGGGGAGAGGAGTGCAGTCTGATTTACACACACCTGATCCAATTAACAAGAAACTGTGTAGCGCTTAATCAAATCAGGTGTTGTGAGAGTAAAACCCTGCGTGACTGGGTAGAGGGAGCCGCATATCTGGCACCCTGAAGAGCTGTCGTTAAAGCTTAAACTATAAATCAGCCCAACATATTTAACCCCACAGGAGGACAAGGTACCAGATTCATGTGTGATAAAAGAGCAAGATGTGATCTGAATACCTCCACTGGTGGTGCAATAGCAGAGCCACCATGTAAAAATGCTCAATTACAATTAAAGTAATGCACTCAAAATCTTATGCAAGACAAAGAACGGAGATATTTGAGGAAAAATAAATGGATATAAGAATCTAAACTAAAAAACATAACTAGAATCAATGCTTTGTGGTTCTATGCCTCTGTAGACCACTCAAGCTGCACTTACAGTTCACATCAAATCTGTGAAAACATGGATACTTGACAAACATCTTCCACCCCCAGCAGCACAAAAGATCTATACAATCAGCACAGTTTCAAGTTAGACACGAAAGATAAGTGTCGCTAATTCAGTATTTGACCAAATGTCTCCCCTTCTGTTCCTGAGTTATGGCACTGAATATGGCCAGATTATTATTTTTTTTTTGCAGAACATTATAATGTCACATTATACAAAAAATAGTTCCAACCAAGCAAACTGACTGGTCCACAAGACTTTTAGAGTGCATTACAGCACACCTGCCTCAGCTCTAAGAAGATTACTCCGCCGTTTCTGTATGATAGTTTCAGGAGACTTGAAATTATTACCATGGTAACACAAGTAGGTGGTAGCAACATGTATAATATCATTACCACTATATAGATAATGACACCCATTTGTTTGTAAATACAGCTGAACAAATGAAAAGTAACAGCTACCTCACTAATGGTGTAAACTACAAAAACGACAATCAGCACAAACCACCATATTCTGCACAGATATGTATAAGCACTGACAAAAAAGTAACATTTGTGTGGATGACCAGAAAACAGCAAACTTATCTGCAAACTAAACAACACTTAGTCAAGATCTAGGCATGAGGGGAAATATAGGCTGAGTTAGACTGCAGTGAACCGTGAAGGGCATAATGGCATCAAGAAGCAGAATATTTCGCTAGGTAACAACATCCTTAGTCATAACAAAACTGAGCAAGCTAAGCATTTCTATGTTCATATCTGGTGTATTTATTTAGTTTGGGAAATCCCACAATCTCTCAAATATATAAGCACAAGTTGGCCAGCAGACTGAAGAGGGACTAGAAAATGTGTCCGTTGGTAGGTCATTACTAAGGTCCGACCTACTTGCTGGAGTAGTAAATCACATAATATTTCATATAGGATTCTACTGATTGTTTTCCAGGAATTAGTCAGACTCTGCGTGTTTCCATGGAAATGGATATAACAGTTGCATAAAGCATTTTATTTTGAGAGCTAATTGCCTCAAAAAATGAATACATTTTGATTATAAATTTTTATTTTGTTGGTAATAGTTGTATAATCGCAATATTACACAAGAGGGTGTGCTTAAACTTGGGGTACAAGCTGGCCTGTCATCACTTGATCGTTTTATCCTATCTGTATGAAATTTTGTCCCAATTAGTATTTCAATTCTTGACTTATCCCCAAAAACATGTTTCATGAGGTCAGTGATTCTACCCTCAAATCCTAATCAGTTCATCTTTGAGTTGAAGTGGCTGTTTGTGCCAAATCTGATAATTCCCTCAAATTCTACTCGAGATAATGTGTTCATGAAAATGAGACAAAAACGGGGTCACAGTAACCTTGACCTTTGACCACCAAAATCAAATCTCCTCATCTTGAGTCCAGGTAGATATTTGTGCCAAATATTAAGACATTCTCTCACGGTGGTTTGAGACATTGCATTCATGACACTGAGACAGACACAAGGTCAAAGTGACCTTGACCTTTGACCACTAGTCTAATCAGTTCTTTTCTGACTCAAAGTGGACATCTGTGTAAAACTTAAAGAAATTCCCTCAATGTGTTCTTGAGATATCACATTTACAAAAATGAGACAGACATCGGCACAGAGGCATAAAAAACTCATACTGGCATATCATTGGCTCATTACTGAATATAACCATATACAGAAAAGCATATGTTGGCTATGGTTGAAAGGGAGCTAATTTATATACTGTTGGGTAGATCAATAGAAAGCAATGTATCATATATTGTAGAAGCTGATAATGTTCTGTGTGTAAAATCTTAAACTGCAAATGTGAGTAAGAACTACAATATTCGAGTGTAATGTAGAATTAAATGCAAGTAATCTAATAAAATAAATTGAATTTGTACTTCATGTGCAGGACTTGAAAATGCTCTGCAAATCTTCATACAGTAGCTACTGTGTTGAGGGCATATCCACGTCCTGCTGTGAGCCAGAGGTCTAAATCCAGTAAGGGGTCATCTGGATCAATTATTGTCAATCTATTCCAGGCCAGATATACATCAGCCCATCTGCCCCAACCCCCCTCCGTCATTCTATACACACTCACTGCTGCACATCTATGCATGAGTGGAGGGAGAGCTGTGATCAGATTACAGCTCAGTAATTAAATGGGGTCAAAAACATGACATGTTTTTTGAGGTGTAAACTGAGGTGCTACATCACATCCTTCTCTTGTCTCTCTCCGTGTTTCATTCTCCTGTCTCTGTAAATAATGTGCTTCACTTCTGCCTCTTATGCGTTTGCATTGTCTCTCCTCTTTCCAAGTTACAATATAGAGAAGGTCGTGAGGATCAGGCACTAACTCTCTGGCAACACCTAGAAGCTACTTGATGTCTTTCCAGATTGATTGTTTTTCATGTATGTTCACATTCTATGCATGATTCTGTCATATAGATTTTTTTTGTACCCATAGTATAAAATAGTATACCCATTTAGACCTACATATGTTTTAAAGTAGTAGTCACACAGTGAAAACAAAATAAATCATGTAAAGAATTTTAAAAATATTATAACAATCAATGCACCATGATGCATCCATAATCTTTTTATAATTGTGTCATATTCAGAATCATTGAGATTTCCATCGCAACTAATTCCTACTTCCTCTCAATACCAGCTAGAATGAAAAAAAAAACAATCCAAAAACACCATTTTTAGTGACAAAAGTGCCATTACTAGAGATGTGCTAAAAACCAATATGAGTTAGCTGAGAGGCTTTTGAGAACTGCTTTTCTTTAAGGAAACTCTGAGTCGCTCTTTCATTTAGGGCAAACAGCTCTCCTTGGGATTATTTTATTTGTATTCAGGGTCAGAGTGGGTCCAGACAGTTAGAGACAGACTGGTAAAATCCAGGAGACCAAGGACAGAAAGCTCTGCTGGGATCTGAGCCCAGGCAGCCAGGACTGAATCCTCCTGTGTGGCTCAATCCTCTATGGGCAAAACCACTTTTCATGCCTCTCTGGGACATTTTATCTCCACTCCTGCGCGTCTGTGTTCATACCACACAAGTCTGCTGCAGTCTGTCACTGCAGGATCATCTGATGATTTTGACGTGGTGCCAACTGACGGATTTCAAAACGACACATTCCCTGGAAAATACTTCTGAAGTTTACTCAAAAAAAACCCAAACTTTTTTGATATTGTGCCATTATCAGAAAAAAGGGAGCGTAAAGCAGTTTGAGCTGATTGCTGAAGTTTTTTGAATCCACAAACCGACCTCCACACTCCCCATTAAAAACACACAGCAGTGACACCAGATAGAGGCGGAGGCACGCAGCCCTGAGGCTGTCAACTCCACTTCACCCTCATGATAAATTAATTGGCATGAAGCACTCAGATGAATTTCGAGGTTACATACAGGGGGAGAGATCTGATGAAATGTCGGACCGAGCCAAACAAACAGCCCTCCTGCAAGGCCTTCTGCTGATGCTCGCAAGCTCTCTCACAGCTTCACATCCATGCAGATGAAATAATTCCTTTCAGGGACAGCAAAATATTACAAGTACAACAGTATTTGGCTGCCGCCTGCAGCAAAGACCATAAACAGAAGGACTTCTATGATAGCTCCATCTGGACGAGCTGGAAGACGGACAGTACGAGGGCTGAGCTTTCTACAGGGAGCCATCAGAGAACAAGGAGGCTTTAATACACTTCCTCTGACCTACGAGGCTGCATTCACTGCATGCACAGTTTCAAATTACTGCTCCGACATCTCTGATAACGGTTCATTACCTCCTCTGGAGAAGAAATCACATCTCATATAGATAGAAACTGACAGCGATGTGGTAAAGACACGTGCTGAGTTCAACTAAACCAAGTTTGAATCTACACATGAAGAAGATGCCAGTGTTTCATTCTGTTGTGTTTCCTGCTGCATCAAGAGAAAGATTGTCTGCCACCTCCAAGTTGAGTATATAAGACTTAAGTGTGGGATTCACATGAATGAGCAAAAAAAAGTGGGAAATACAACTTGAAAAATTGTCATTTAATGACATGCTATCATTAAGCCTTATTCTCACTGCACAAAAAAACTGCTAACACCCGCTAAAATCTGGCTTTTAAAGGAAATCAGAATGCGTACAATCAGCATTCACACCCAGGTCAAATGACTTCACAGTAGTCACGGGTATTTACTGCCTACGGCTCTGATTGGCATTGTTGGAAACATAGCTCCTGGTTGAATGCGCTAATTTCAACTCCTTAACCAGGAGGGACAATGAAACGCTGTCACCAATTACAGTCAATCTCCTCCTAAGCAGCGCTAAGACATCGTTCCAAATTAGTCTGCACCAAGTTTGAAAGAGAAACTGAATAAATAAGCATACATAAAGAGAAGTAACCGCCGTTAAGTTTTCAATGGGAATGGGGTATTAGGCCTGATTCAAAATGTGTTCGACCAGAGCACACCCCAACAGACAGAAAACGCCAGCAGTAGTAGCTGTGTCATCTACCACCAAATAACAAAAAAACGTGGTCATAAAGCGTCATTTTTCTCAGCAGTTCACAGTTCACTTTCTGTCTGAACACCACATTTTCACTTCAGTGATTGTCACACACTGTTATCAGAGCTGATAGAAGGTCTGCTCGGCAACACAACAGGACCCTCTCTGGCCTGATAAGACTAAATCTAATTTGCAACCATGTCAAGCCAGGTGGACCCATGGAGACCGCTGATATTAACTCAATTTGTATCAGAAATCTAAATATTAAGATTTTGTGTCTTTGTTTAGAAGTCTTCTGGCAACTTACTAATGCAGGGGAACCAAGTAAAGCAGTTTTTTAGTGCAGAGGTTCTTAACTATACAATAAATACCCTAAGGCTGTTATAGCCACACAGCATGTGAAGGTTACTGCTCGTTCCTGGAAAACAAGACGACAACTAAGAAGTTGAGCAGCTCTGTGGGCACACAGCTGAACCCAGAACCAATGTCCCCACCGAAACCCTAATCACTGAGCTACAGACACAATATCGCTGAGGGTGTGTGAGTGCAGGAGGGTGTCTTAACTGTGAAATAGCTTTACCTGGGCAGACAGAGACAATTCTGTGTAAAGTTTGAGGCTGTATGCAGTGTTAGTTTTTTGCTCCCTGTTTATGAGTGAAACAGAGCCAAATTAAATACACTTTGAAGTGATCGTCATGAGAAAAAACAGTGCTGGTTAACAATATGTTAATAACTGAAGGGAAACAGCTCTGGCAAATTTCTCTTACGTTTTAAATAATTTTGTTTTTTTCTGATGTGCAATTATTCTATTAACCCTTTTTACAAAATAATGTGCAATAGGGCTGCCTTAAGTTCCTTTTTTGTGCTGCCTTTGCATCTTACACAGAAACAAACAATGATGGCATTTTGCCACTCCAGTGTGTGATTTCACATAGCATTCAGGTGTTGTATCAAAATGAGCTCCCTATCAAATAGTGTTTCTCCCCTTGTTCATGCAAGTGCCCCCTTGTGGTTTGAGTTAGGGGGGTAAGGGTTTGGTTCAGGTTTAGGTAGGTTGAAACACATATCTACAGGCAATCAGCCTCCCACACAACACGGAAGCAAGTGGTGTGACAGGCGTGATGTTTTACACAATAGCGTTGGCCTCTTATGTCACATACAACATGCCTCAACAACGCTTTGTAAACAATAATAGCATAACATGGCAATAACATTAATTTACCTTCTCTGATATATGGTGGCTGATCCCATCCTCTGCTTGAAGGGTAAGGTGCTACAGATTCATTCATTGTTTTCCCAATGTGCAGACATTTACGGCAGCAATTCTACTTAGAGTTATCCGCTAAATTCTAACAGCTGCTTTTAAAATCAAGACATGTATAGCTGCACACATTCTGTTTGTAGTGTGCACCGCATGCACCAACAAACCGCGCCCACCTCTTGTACACAACAAATTCACCAACTGACATTATGTGGTCCTTGTTACTGTAACCCCATCTTTTTGGTTCAATCTCAGTCAACTGAAGAGATCACATCACAACTTCTCTCAGGTTCACTGCACCTATTTTTCAGCGCAGCTGTCAGACAAAAACATCAGTGTGGTTGGAGCTGTTTGTGAAACATAGAATACAGCTCTCTCCCCGTACGACTGTCTTTTAATGCTTAAATGCGATCATACAGTTTTCTTAAAAAAAAAGTACACTCAAATGTGTGTGTATATATATATACATACAAATTTAGAGGTACTTTGGCAACTGTTTAGATGTGTTATTTGTGGTTGATATTTTTATTTCTATTTCATACAGAATCTGAGTCTCTGATCGTGGACTGACGTGCAGGTACTTTTACTGTGCAAAGCATTTGGTCAACCGCTGGTTGGTTTTAAACTGTGCTTTATAAATAATCTGACTTTACTTGATTGTCATAAAGACTTAAAATTGTCACTTTTTCCCATGAGTTAAGTCTGTGGAGTTATGGGAGGTGTGCATAAGGGGCTTGAAAAGTCAGAAAGGCCTCAAACACTTTGTGACTTCACAGTGGAACCGTCCTTAAAAAGGATAAAATGCTCTTGAGCAACACACCTCAGTTACAACAACATATAAACTGTATCTGCAAAATAAACTGTTTCTATAGAATTAATATCATTAGTCATTTTTTAGCCTTTCAAAATGGATTAAATTTAATAAATAAAAATGTGAGTTTCTCCATTTTTGATAAGTTTACGACTAAATTAAGGAAATGCTCAATGTATTTCTTATTCAGCAACTGTCACCACAAACACACACACACACACACACACACACTGGTTGTGCTGTGTGTCTTCGCCTCAAGTCATCCCTTTCTAATCCTCTCTCGCTGCTCTCCTCATCTCTCCTCTTAACTTCAGGACCCGTTCACCACCCTGAATCTCTGATCTGTGAAACAGAAGCTGCTCCCTCCTGTCTGGCCCTGCAGTCAGACCCAACCAGTCGCTTCTGTAGTTGAGAAAATACTCTTCAAACTGCCAATAATGGAGCTCTATAAGCTCTGCGGGCTGTAAATAGCCTGGGGGGAGGGCGAAGCTGCAAAACGTGCTTGCCAAAAAATCCTATTGGTTGTACTTAAATGCTGAATGTTCACACTTGAAATAGAAAATCAGAAACCCTGCAAGAGATCTATTGAGGTGGGAGATGGCCAAGAGGTTAATAAGTAAGTTTCATGGAGATTATCAGTAGTAATGATAATTATGTAATAAGGTCACACAATATTTTTGCTGTATTACCCAATCTGTGATTTTTACTGCATTGTATAACTACAGATTTATACCCAAGAGCATGTTTAGAGGAAGAATAAACAAAACTAATGACCTGCTGTGACTGGCTGATTATTCACTGTGCCAGAGAAGCAGTAAATCAACTTCATTTTTGATGCTCTAAATCCAAATACACTTTTAAACCAAAATTAAGAAGGACTGTAGTGAAGTGGAAAATGTAGATCTGAAACATAAGCAGGCACTGGGTGAACAAGCGGTCTGTAACATGCCAAACATTGTGGGAGACATGTTGATTTTCGATGTGTTTTTACCGGTTTTAATAACCTGGTCGGTTTGTTTTGGAGGGGAGACTGCTGCGATAATTTCGCTGCTGGTAAAAACTCCCTTAACAATGGAAAATGAAGGAATTTTAACCAAGAGAAATTTCAGCTGGTTGAAATCTGCGATCCTCACCGCTAGATGCCATTAAATCTACCTAAATCTTACACAATGCTCCTTTAAGTGAGTCAAATTTGCAATACTGGAGTAACACTGAGTATTCAACATTGAGAAGACTGCAGACTGTCTCATGCAACATTATTGGAATGCATTTCTTTTTTCAGTCGCCTCATGAAAAGTTGATGCAAAAACTCACATTTTATCATTCAGATTCAAGTATATGTACGATTAAGAAGAGCATAACTTCTATAGAAATCTTTTAACAGTTGTATAGTATTATTAAATTATTTACAGAGACCTGTGTTCAGCCTGTCAGGTTAAATAACACGTGTTGACCCAGAAGTCTGAAAAAAAGAGCTGAATTCAGGCTAAATGAGAGCGTCAGCTGAGTGCCTTAGCAGAGCATCATTTTTCACCATCTATGCATTAAGACAAAACAAACTGGAACTCTGCTGTGGTTCTACAGTCTCTGAGAACTTATTTTTGGCAGATTCTCTTTGTTCCTCTCAAAGCTAGATTTCTCCTTTAAGGGTCTGCTTCCTCTGACCTCTGAGAGGAAGCCGCCTCGTGTCCACATTCCTGAGCCAGCGAAAGTGTCTGGTCCAGTCCGGCAACATGACACGCTACAACTACATACCAAAATAGCACAGCAGCAAGGGGAAACGCTAATTCATAGCTGTTCAACACGTCAACATAGCTGCAGCACAACATATTCTCTGCCAAAGTCTTTACACTGGGAAGCTTCGAAAGAAAACAAGGATTCATCGGTTTTTCGTAAAGGTGTTTACCAACTCACCAACCATCTTCTACACTACATGACTTGAAAAAAATGCCCGAAATGTGAGCTCTAGCTATGTAAAGACAGCACGGCACTTCACTTATCTGAAGGTCAGCTCCTCTGACTGATGGCTTATTGTTGTCTCACACTGTGAAGGTGACACAAAGAGGTTCTCTTTATTCAGGATATGAAGGTCAGAGGGAGAGATGCAGAAAAAGAGATGATCTCTCATCTCGATCCCACAGCAACACCGTTATTACTTTCACGTCAATAAAACACTGTGACAAGAAGTGGACAGAAGGACAGTGAGCCAAGATGAGTGTTAATTCATGCATTTGCAGATGTCTTCAAAACAGCAATTAAGAAGCTCTTCTCCCCGCGGAGCAGCTGGTTTCTCCTTGGCCAGTGGGAGGACGCAGACGCTGAGCAGCTTTATGCTGTTATTGCTGCAGATTAACTGAATATGTTCCTGCTGAAACCAAAGTTTAGACGTCCTCTGTGCTGCAGAGGGACGCTGCACGGTGACATTAAGAGAGATTTCAACAGTGAATGAGATGATACGGACGACAATATCATCATCCTCCTTCCATGACTCCTCTTTAATTATGTAGATAGATGTTCATACTGTGACCCAACTTGCCACATACTGAATATAAACTGCTTTAAAACAGCACTAACAAGTGGTTATTCTGCAACTGTCTTGTGTGTCTCCGAATTAAAAGGATTATTTTTTGGGGTGATCTTTTTCTTAGAGTAAGATGAGAAAATTGATGGCACCCAAGAGTAAATCACCAATTTCATCACAATTTGATATTATATTGATTCTTTGGACAATCATACAACATTTGCTGATATCACAAAGCCTGCCACATTACGATTTTGAATCAGTTTGATTTGATTAAGGGGTCTGCTATCAATATGAAGCACTATACCCATTCAACACAATCTGTTACAGAAGAAGCTGCCAACCCTTTCTTTTTTGCGTTTGGCCATAAAAGATAAAACATCATATAACAATTTTTAAAAATTAGGACCGACAAGGTCCAACAGTGCTGGACACACTACAGCGACTAGGGCTTCTTATGGTCACCAGCTTGGTGTGTCAGGGTCTTTAAATGCCAAATCCTGTCCCAAAGTCTTCTGCGTTTAAAATAATTTGCATCATGTGTTATGGAATTATTAATTCATTAAAATGCATAATTGTGGCATCAAAAGTAGCAGTGAAAAATTTTGGGAGCACCTAAACAATGTGCTGCTGCACACAAGTGAAAAAGTTAGGCGCACCAGTGCAAGCAGTGTAAAAAAGTCAGTCAGGATCCTGCACCCTGCATGGGATACCGTTTGCTGCTCAAATTGAATTTAAGGCACTGGTACTTGACTATCATGCTGTAAATGGCTCAGAATCATCTTACATCCAGGTCACGGTCAACTGAACACCCAAACCCGTCCACCATGCCACCTGCTGATTGCTACTGCCAATCAGCTCACTATTCCCTCTTCACCAAGGCCTGGTTACTGCTCTTTAAAGCTATCCTGGCTCCATGATGGTGAAATCTGTTGGCATTAAGACAGCAGTATCTCAACAAATCCTCTGTCGCACACTGAAAAATAAATTTGTTCAGATTCCAACTAATTCCAATAAAATTAAATACAATAAAATAACATATACATAACAATAACATTTTAAGTCTCTTTGGATAAAAGCATCAGCTACATAAAGGTATAAATGTGTCTCTTGAGGATTTCTATTTTGTGATTTTTACGTTCATTCCACTGCATGTCAGAGGAAAACACTGTATTTGTTTACACCACTATATATCTTTGACAGTTCATAGTTTGACATGCAAAACATACCAAAAAATCATAGAATACAATGCACTGTTAAAGGGTTCAAACAATCCAACAATATATGGATTAGCGGAGCTGCAATGGAACAACTGACTGGGGGACAATACAATGAAAGAGACATCAAACAATGGCAACAAGAGGAGAGCGTGCCGACAACATCTGCACATCATGACAAGCATGAAACTCCACTGTGTGAACCAGATCTTACAGTTAACAGTCCACTGAGGGGAGGGTAAACATGAAGGGGACGTGAAGAGGGTGGATTTTCTTCAGAGGCAAATAAATGTTTGATGAAGTAGGGATGGGCAGATTGATCCCCAAAGTATCAATAGTACAGATCCTGATGTTGTATTCTTGAATATCAAACAGAGCAACGAGCTGTCTCTCAGCTTCACCATGCAATATTGACTTTTCCATCAAAAGCAGCCTTTTACTGAAATTTTACTGTGATTTTTTTTGTTAACATTCAGCAATTTTTCGTTTTTTTTATTTCCAAATAACATCTATCTTCAGACAAGGTAATAAATTATGAATAAATTCTCCAGTACAAGCTGGCATTTAAGCAGCTTTTGCTGATGGAAGGTATCAATGACAGTCATCTGATGGTCAGTATCATCTGGGAGGAGATCAAAAACTAAACTGAGTTTATAGCCCATCCCTGCCATGCAGAGCCACAACAAAAAGACGACGTGGGTTTGTACCTCTCTCGATGTAGCGGGAACATTTTACAGCTCGCAGACAACTCCTCTGCAGCAGGACAAGAGGAGAGACAATCAAAGTTACACAGTGATAATAATTACATGTGGAGCTTGTCAGGCATCATTCAGTGATGTCTAAATAAGTAGTTGCTGACACTGAATGCTAATCCATTCTGTGTACGCAGTGCAGCTTAGAAATGGGAAATGATAAGACTTTATTGATACCGACGCCATCATCGACTCTACCTACTAGTCCGATTCTTTACTGATTCCCTTATTGATCCCACTTCAAATTTCTATGCTTTTCAGCATCAACTGTTTTATTATTTCTGAGTCTAAAAAACAGTATAGACACAGAGTAGAAAATCAGGCATTCATGTGACTCCAGTTTGCAAAAACAGAATATTTACCCTCAGTAAGGAACGTGCTGCTCAGTTTGGAGGCAGTGGTACTCATGAACAGAGTGTAAAAAACAAACCTGGGATTTAAATGATTTATTTATTTTTTTAGCAAATTGCTGGTGTTTCCACTCCTAATTGAAATGCACATTTTACAGACGCTAAACCAGCACTGTTGTCACCTTTCTTGGTGAAACGAAGCCACGCTTTGGATAACTTTATTGCAGATATCAAGCATCATCTCCAGCAGCTACATCTCACACCTCAAGTAGACTGAGGTTGGAAACTATTATTCAATTTAGTTCAAATGTGCCGAAATGTGAATCACAGCAAAGTTTTGACACATTGACAAAATAACAACATAAATAAGTTATATAAATATTTTAAATAGCACTTTCAATGGTAGAAACTGCAGCCAGTTATTACAATTCAATAAAATAATGAAGAAATGAGTTACAAAGTCTGTCTGAGTTTAGAGGCTCCTTAAATGAGACCAAGAAATGCAGACTTTATAGCCACAAATTTGGGGCACACCTCTAGTGAATCATTTGCTGCCCTAAGCATCCCTTAATCCTTTGAAACCTGAGCAAATTGGCTTGAATTCTTTAAAAACATGGAAAGAAGGCAATGAGCAACTTAACAAGAAATGACCCAAATGTTAGCAAAAAATTTTACATTGTTTTTAAAGAATATTACGTGAAATTAGAAAAACAAAAACGCAAAGGAAGTGACCAGAAAAGAGTGCTACAATAAAAAATTGAAATATAACTAGTAATGACAAATAACAACATTTTTCTGTGATCTAATCTTAAATATATAATTATAATAACAAATATAGTTTTATTAATATTTTCTCACGGTTATTTGAACATTTTCTAATGATTCCATCTTTTTTCATCAAATTTTATTTTATTTTCTTGTCATCTTTTCTCATTTTTTGGCAATTTGCGGGACATATCATGCTGATTGCCTTTCCCCATCCTTTGGAAATTAAAGCAAATTGCTCACAATTGAAAGGTTTTAATGCTTGTCAAAGGCTTCTGAACACAGTACAAGAAAACTGATATTGATCCAGGTTTCAAAGGGTTAATCTAGTGCACAGAGTTCATTTGGTGCACTCAGGTGGTCCTCTTCAAAATATATGATGTGGCCACTCTGTGTTTATTTGCTTTCAGGTGGTCATAAGTTCCTCATATATGTATAATTGAATTGGATGGATAAAAAAAGCTGCTGCAGGCTGTAAATAATGGTGGCCGCCAGCAGCTTGTTATAGAAAAATACAACATCTCCATTAAATCAAGACTCTCCATCAAATGGCATATTCTATCTGTACGGGGACCTTCGTGGGTCAGGTGACATGATTAATAAGTGCTCTAAGACAAGCTGTACACAGCATGAGAGCACCTGTGCACTCAGCACTCATTTTGTTATGGACCTGAAGTGGTTGTTAATCAAGACTCTCCTCCTGGTGCTCGCTTCTCTCAGGAGAGCAGAGTGGCTGCATGCTGTCTCCATCTGTCAAGAGTTGTTCAGGTTCCTGTCTGAGTATGCACGGTGGCCCAAAGCTCCTTCATGACTTTCATTTAGACCAGGTGATTGAACTCAGCTGCTTCTAGTCACCACTGAAAATACTTCAGTCTCCGTACATTTGGAATACAGAACCATACTGAGAGACATTACCCATTAACGGTTACAGTGTCGCCAATTAGTGTTGAAGTGGGACATTTAAACTCAGGTATTTACCACTGGCTATTTGAAAGCAACATCCAGGTTGTAAGCTTGTTGTTGTTGAGAATGCACTGTTAGTTTCTGTGTGTCTCATTTGAGGAGAAGACACGCGTTCAGTTTATACTAAAAGTATATCCCTTCACGCTTGTTGAGGAATCCAGTGACTGACTTGGGATGCAGCTGTTGTTGTTTGGACATCCCAAACACTCAACTTGAACCTTAATACTAAGTTTAAAGGTCCAGTGTGTAGGATTTAAGGGCATCTGTTGGCAGAAATTATATATAATATTCATAACTTGAAAATGAGTATTGTTACATTTCAAGTTCAGACCAAAACTTCAAGACAAGTTGAAACATGCAAGTATTTACAACGTGCCAATTGCCTGTTTACACCAATTTGATTAGACGGGTGTATTATCTTCACAGCAACAAGTCTTTACATTTATATTGTTATTTCTACCTTTTCAGGCTTGATCTTGTATCTAAATATAATTTTTAGCTTCTTACCAAGAGTGAGGATAGTGAGGCTGGTGATGAAACAGTGAAAATATAATGTACTGAGCTTCAGATGGGCTATTGTCAGAGAATGCTGCAGCAAACTTAAGAACCATCTGCGCTCCTTTTGACTTAGCAAAAGGACTTTGTTACAAGACAACTGGCTGTTGAAACAGATGCTTGCCTTACTTGCAAAAACCAATGGCTGTCAATTTGATAACCTGAGGCGCAGGTGACACCACCAGCTGGCCTGAGTCGAGATGAGACCAGGCAGTTCACACCACTGCAACTTCTCTCTGCAACATTCTAAAACGGTTTTGTCTCATGACTTATCTTTGGTCTAAACTTGGCTTTACACACATGGCACATGGGAGAAGTTTCAATTCTGCAATCCCAATGCTAAATGCAACTTCAAGGTACACACTAGACCTTTAATATGTTCATAAATAGACCATAAGCCTATATTTAAGCAGTTGTTTTCATGCAATATATGCATTAAACAGTGAATACGATCAAATCTGCAAAAGTGTATAAATAATGTTCTTCAAAAACATATCAGTTGAAGCCTGATAAAGATAGAGCACTGAGGAGGCTCTATTACTGTTCTCATTTACTCATTTAAGTAGCAACTCAACTGAAGTGTCACTAAATCAGCCAAACGCACTGACTCAAGTCATGTGAGAAGGGTTCGGGTGTGAACGAACCAAGCTTAAGGCCTGCATGCACACACACGCAGTTTATGAGAATGAGCACAGCTTGTCACCAGCAGCTTCCCAAAGCAAACCCATGCAGGATCCCCTGCCGTGTATGTGTGTGTTGCAAATAGCAGAGAAATAGAGAACAGGAAATCACAGTGATTCTGTTAACTGCAGGATGCATGAGTAATCCGTTTGAGTGTTCTAACATATGACCATAAAAGTGTGTGTGTGTGTGTGTGTGTATTTTAAACAAAGCGTGTATGCACCAGCCAAACAGTTTAATGTAATACAGCCATGATCGGTCAACACGTGAATTTGACTTTTTTACGGTCAGACATGTCATTACGGTATGTACGGACATCAGACTGAGCCTCGAGCTCTACGGTTTACAGTGAAAGGATTCCCCTCGCGGTAATGTCCATCAGGATGTAAACAAAGAAAACAATGCAGTGTCACATGTGAACTGATGGTAATATTCTAAACGAAAGGCTTTAAATTGGAGTGATGTTGCTGTTTAATCCGACCGATCGACCACACGCTCAGAAAATTCCCACAAGTCACAACAAAGTTCACTTTTTACGCATTTCGCCATTTTAACAAATCACTTCCAGACAGCAGAGGTGCACGAACTGTAAATTTCAGACACAAATGTCTAACTTACCCCATGCTCCGAGGATCTAGATGCTGTTTTGATGACTGATTCCAATCACCACTCCACTTTTTGTCCTTTCCTCCTCGCTTTCCAAACGGATTCGCTTCCTCCCTAAAATCCTGGACGCAACTTACATTTCCGAAGAAAAAAAAGAAGACAAATCACTTCCGACTCCAGATTTCCACCGTTTCCCCTCCAACAGTACTCCTCTCCTCTCAAGTCAGTTGTTGTACTCCAGTCTGTCTGCCTCCCTTTGTCCGCGCGTTTCCACGGCGAACAACACCGCGTATCTGTCGTCCCCGTGCGTAATTACGCACCGTGAATCGTTTGGCTCCGTCCTGCGGGCCGGACAGACGGAGGAATGTCGATAAAAGTCGCGCAGCAGAGTGCTTTTGGCTCAAACCTCGTCCAGGACTTGTGCAGCACTCCCCTCCCGCCTCTGTGCCAGATCATACTGGGATCCCATTCAACTCTCTCAGTAGGACCGTGGAGCCCCTTTAGCGCCATCTGATGGCCACCGTGCAAACTACACCCCCTCCTCCTCTGTGTCCCCACTCTCCACTAAAATGTCAGAATGTGAAATACTACATGTGGAAATAGCCCGCGTACAGTCTTAAAAGCCCCCCTCAGTGTGTATTTATGAGATGCAGCGTAGAAAAAGCAAGAAGTATCTAAAATTACTGGTCGAGGCCAAATGGCCGTTTAAAAAAAAAGCTTCTGCAAAAAATCAGTCACATGTACAATTCTGCAGCCACTGACTGCTGATCCCAAGTTAAATCAGATAATATTCCACATAAAGCTGTTTATAAAGAGCTATATGGTAATCCTGTCAAATACTATGATGGATAAAATCGAATAAATCAAAACAGAAAAATAAATATCTCACTGTCAGAAAATATATATATTAGACTGGAAATCCAATTGTTAGAATACCACAGCACTCAATAAACTCACTGTGCCGCCTGACAGAATATTATGCATGAGAATAATGATGTTATTCATTAGGGAGATGACCATATTTCATAGCAGTGATTATGTAATCACATGACTGTGTTCTTCTCGCTACAAATCACATAATATTAGGGGTTTCAATGGTATTTCTTGACCAAAACTGAAGAAAACCACACAAATATGACCCTTTAAATATCAAACAGAACATCAAACCAAATAACACAATCAAAAACAGAAAAATCTGCTTACAATTAAAGTAATATACACTGAAAGTCCCTATATGGAAATTATAATGTGATTGTTCCAGGGATTTTTCCAGAAGGTAATTTATAAGATGCTTTCCATAGTAATGGATAAGATAAACAATCAGGTAAAGTCCAGTGTGTTTTTAAAGTTCTTTATAAATCTGACTTGATCTGACATGTTATAGTCTAAAATAGAAATGAGAATTAACACACGTGCTAATAAACATAGGCACAGATTAAGAGGGGGAGCCAGGGGACACACCCCCTAAAATTTATAACATGCATTTGTGTACCCCCTTAAAACACGTGAGTAACTGAGGAATTATTTTAACAAAATTAATTACATTAACACCATAAACCACACCATACTTGGAATGACATTGTGTGGATAGATACAACAGAATGAAGTGTACATTGTTAAGAGTGTGTGGCAGCCATGAAGCAGGTGCCACTAAATTCATTAATAACAACAATAGAACCTAAAATGGGAAAAATAACTTTCTCTTTTAGAGACCAATTTAAGAAATGGAACACATTTATCCCAACAGTATGAAGCTTAAATTTACACAAAAAGCATAGAAATACCCAATGGACTTGAAGTAAGTACTTGTAGGAAATACTTGTAAGATGTTGAATTAAACACTGCAATAAAGTAATAAAAATTAAAAATAAATAAATTGATGTGGAAAAGGAGAAAATTGGTGCATATCAGAATGGAGAAAACTGAGTGCTTGATGTTCAGAAATTCTGACAGAGGACCCCAACCCCCCCTTCATTTGTCCCCGCCCAAATATTGAAGCTAAACCTATCCCCTTGCATGTAAAATATAAATCCAAAACCATTTTAGACATTGTATAGAATATAATGGTATAATATATAATATGGTTTCTGCAGTTTCAGAGCACAGTTTTGTAAAAGTGAAACTTTCATGGAGCTGCTAATTGGCAAAAAAAAGACAAGAAAACTGGGGACCATTTCACCCACTGACTTCTTATTAAAGCTTTACAACTTTACTCATAAAAGTGTTGAAAATCACTGTTGCATCACGCTTAGAAAAAGCTGCACTTCACCTCATTAATCCACACAGACCTTGGTTTGGAGTCACCACTGATTTATAATAAACCATATTTGCAGGAATATGAGGTGAGCATGTGAGAGCGGAGCATCAAATGTAGTGGAAGAGTGATGGGAGCAGCTCCTGTGCACTAATCATGCTGCTCAGTGGCCTGTTGCAGCTGACTGCTGCTCTGCGCTGCAGGGGGGCAGCAGATCTCTGTATTACATGCAACAAACCCTCACGCTCATTTACAGAGACACTTCTCAGCCGGTTCGAGGCAGTTTGCAGCACAGCTGGACGGACTGGGCAGGATGGAGCTGAAACTCCAGGCCTCTGCCTTTAACACAAAGGGTATTCATCACCTCTGGCAGCCCCAGTGTGCACACACAGATGGGTCTTCTTGGAGAAGATTCTCTGCTCTTCCAGGTCAGGCAGTGGCTAAATCAAACTCAGTGTTTTCTTCATGCTCGCTGTAGCAGGTGGGACAGAACGTCAAATACCAGTATGATGTTGTCAACAAAGCATCATGCACTGGAAATAAAGTCTAGACAGAGTATCAATCAATTTTTAAAGAGGCTTCTTTGCAATTAAGCCTTAAGCAAAGAGACTGGATTTTTTTCAAACATGTGGGGTAAAGGAAATGAGCAACTTAATGAGACATGACCCAAAAATGAACAAATAAAAACATTAAAAGTGTAAAAAATGACAAGAAAATTACCTGAAAATTAGCAAGAGAAAAAAAAGTTTAAAAAACCCCCAACAAAAACAATGAACAAACAAGGAAATGAATTTAAATTAATTATTATGTCCTTAATAAATAAATATGTATAATAACATTCATATATACATATATCCTGTAACATAACATAAAATATACAATAAAAATAGTCATAGTTGTCTCGACATTTTCCCTATATATATTTTTATATATTTGCCAATAATTTTCTCTCTCTTTTTAAAAACGTATTTTTAGTTTGATTTCCAGTCACCTTTAACAAATTCATTGCTCTTTTTTTTTTTAATGTTTTCAAAAGAAATCAAACTATTTTTTTCAGGTCTCAAAGGGCTCAATGCTTGTGAATGGTGTCTTAGTGCAGCACAAAAACTGCTGTTGGTTTGTTCAGGTTTCAAAGGGGTAATCTGATTTGTCTGGACTTTAATTTGTAAAATTAAAACTGCCATACATATATCATACAAGATGTTTTTCAGTCAAAACATTATGCAGATTCCCACAGCACCTAGTGATTTTGTGTATATATATTTGAATCATTCATCACATGCTTGTTGTAAGCTCTGGCATCCCAGTTGTAAGTGGGCAGTTGGGGAGCAGCAAAGATTAGTGAAACATTTTCCTTTGTGTGCTGCTGCTGATCTTCTTCTGGGGTTTCAGACATGGAATTATCTTCAATCACAAATGTCAGCTGAACGCATAAAAATCAGCTTGATAAATATCAGACGGTGCTTCAGGCCCAATTATTTCAGGTCAGTTAATCAGAGGAACACGTCAGCATGATCAGCAGGAAAACGCAGAGAGCCAGTAAAGACTGATTAAGGTGATAGTTCAGGGTTCAAATTCTGTCAGACCAGCTGGAGATGTAGAAGCTGTAAATGCACCACAACACACATCAGCCACCTTCTGATAACAGCTGAATAAAGACCACTAACAAAAACTATACTTTAGGACCAGTGCTGGAAAGTAATTAAGTATATTTACATAAGCACTTAACTCTTTAATACCTGGATCAACATATTTTTCTTGTACTGATATACTTTGTTTTTTTCTTTACATTTTTGCTCATCTTCTGGTAATTTTCTGGGGGTTTTCAAAGATTATTTTTGGCTTTTGCCTTTACATGGATAGGACAGTTAAAGTGCAAAAGGGGGGAGAAGGGATGATATGCAGCAAAGGGCCACAGGTTGGAGCTGAACCCACAGCCGCTGTGACCAGGACACAGCCTCTGTACATGGAACAACCACTCTACCAGGTGAGTTAATTGGCGCCCCATTTTCTTTAAGTTTTTACTAATTTCTTGCTGATGTTTGGGCTATTTCTTATTAAGCTGCTCACTGTCCTCCCATGTTTTGGAAAAAAAAAATCAAGCCAATTTGCTCAGATTTTAAAGGCTAATTTTGAAGTACTTTACTTTTGATTTTCTGCTACTTTATACCTCTCCTCTAGATTTGAGAGGAAACTGAAATCGGTCTGTCACATTGTTAAGCTCCCCTATGAGATGAACAACACTCCACCTCTGACCCAAAACAACAACATAAGACACCTTTAAAACAATCAAATCAATGGGATTTATTAACATAAGATCACACAAGGAATAAAAATCCAAGGCAGAGCGGCAGCAAGCAGCAGTCCCAAAACAAGACATCTCTCCAGGCCTCAATATGAAGAAAATGATGCCACCACAAATTGAGACAACTGCTGACAGGTGTCTACTTGGCTAAAATGTGGATCAAACAAGATCTTGTAGCACAAAAAGCCACTAAGCTGTTTCCACTAAGTATCAGAACAAACAGCAACTACACTGATAGCCAAACCAGTGGGTGCCACTCCCACAATGTACAAAATGGTTACTACCATGAGATGAAAGAGAAACCACAAAGTAGAACAAATTTACTGCATTTTCCGACGCCAACAGTAACACAGGTGACCAACACAAAAGTGGAGTGACATAGCCACACAACAAAAGCTTCACACTTAGACCAATTACAACACTGCTGCCAAAAGCAACTAGGATCCAACAAAAGTGAACTGCCACCACCATGACACAAATAGACACCATGTGGTCATCAACCACATATAAGTTACTGGGATGGATGTACCCATGACTCTTAGATCCATTGATCTGTGGAGAGACTACATCCCAAACCCAAAAAAAGGTCAAAAGTAATTTGCTACAATAAATATCGAACAGCAGTAACACACAAGTGACAACACTAAAACCACAGCACAAAATGTTCACAATGTAGTTAACCACCACACAAATAGTGCAAACTTACACCTAAGCAGCAACTGAAGTTATCTAACAAATGTTGAGTGAAGTGATCAAAAACCAAAAGATCAAAAACCACATGTTACAGCACACAAGTATTCATCACAGCCACACAAACAATGACCAAACAAAAATTAAGTCATCTCAAACAAAAAAAAGGAAATCCCATCCAAGTTGCTGTGCCAAGTACAAAAACCACGAAAAACAAGCTGTTGAGACACATGGCTGTGATTATCTTCAGCACTCGGCCTGCGGCCTAGTGCCTCTGACTGAATCACAGTCGTGATGATATACAGTACAACAGCTCTCCCTCTTGTGTCATATTGCTTTTTTACAATAGTTTAATAAGCATAATTTATTAGTTAAGAGTAATACGCAACAACAGATTATGATTTGTTTGTTCATCTAATGATTTTTTTGGCTCCACTGACACATATAGTTCCAGAGCCGCTGGAAATGATAGCTGTCGCCTAGCAACACAAAACGTTTTCCTGCAAACTAGCCTGCTACTTTGTGTTAGTTGGGTCTACATGCTATGCACAAGGCATCTATGTAGTATCATGTACAATTGTCTGTGTTTCCAGTGAAATGAGAGTCTGTTGACTGTAGCAGACTGTTGTATATTGTGTGTCTTTTTTGAGTTGTCAAGGCAAGTACGAGAAATCCTCACCCGTATACAGCTGAGATGCTAGCTATTGTAATGGCTTTGCTGTTGGCAGAGCAAAATAAACGAAAAAAGGTCATACTGTGCTCAGACTCACTGTCAGCACTGTTATCTTTGCAATGCCTGTTGTCTCATAAGAGACCAGCTATAATTTATGAAATCTCTATGTCACTTTACAGGCTACATCATGTAGTGACAGCAGTGACATTTATGTGGGTCCCAGCTAGGGGTATCAAGGGACTGAATAGATGACTTCTTCAGCTAAACAAGCCCTGAAACATGATGGAGTTATGGAAGTAGGCCAAGCTTTCAGTAGAGCTGAAGCTAAAGCACTGATGAGGCAGTATATAACAAATGCCTGGCAAAAGCACTGGGATACAGAAAGTAAAGGACGACATCTATATAACATTAAGGAGAAAGTAGGAGGAATGACAACAATAGGAACAAACTCCAGAGAGCAAACAGTTCTATCTAGATTGAGACTGGGACACACAGGGTTAAATAAGACTCTGCACTTCATGAGGAAACATCCATCTGAACGGTTTGAATGTGGCTTAGGAGAAGAAAAGGTTGAACATGTTGTCTGTCACTGCCAGAAGTATAACACTAACAGAGAAAAGCTACGCAGTTAACTACAGAACTGTGGGATAGGAGTGTTGAATCTAAAGCATGTATTTAGCATTAAAAGAAGGCGAGAAATAAAAAGTCTTGTTTGAGTTTTTAAGAGACAAGACAATGTTGATGAGGAGATTTTTTTTAATTTCTACTTTTCTCAATTCTGACGGTTTAGGAAACTCTGGCCCAAACTCAGTATCGTGGGTGGTGGTGTTGCACCTTGAACGTTAGTTACCACCCGCCATTTAACAAGCGAAAAGAAGAATCCTTACCGGCTTAAAACTGCAGTCTGTCCGTCACCTTCAGGGAGAAGACATGTCAACCTTAGAGTCCCTATCAGGCAAGCATCTGTCAAACATCCCCTTGCCGGGTTTTTAAAGGCTCCTCGTCTCCGCGCCACATCACGAGCACAGTCTTGAAGGGATTAGCTAGCTAGCTAGCTACACTGAGGCAGCTAAGCTAAAAACAATAGCAGGTCACCGGCTCACGTGCACAGAAAAGCCCTCACGACTTGTTGAAGAACATCGCTGCCACCAGTGTGACCGAGCGTCCCGGGTTCACCTAACTGGATAAACAATAAAACAATAAACGGGACGGAAGACGGTGTGACAGCTCCAACAGCAACTGCTGTCCTTTTAGTTTCCTTAACCAAACTCCCTCACCTACACGAGCAAGAAACGAGAAAAGAGCGAAAGTTCCCCCCATTACTTTTTTTTCTTGCCATAGTGAAACTCCAGAGCGACACACCATAGGCCTCCAGATCAGTCCGTTACATTACAGTCTACAGTAACGTTAGATATCTACCGACCGTTACTGTAGGCCTAATTAATGGTTCAGAAAGCGGAGTGATATATGAAGAGTTAAAAGTCCCACTGTTGTCCTACTCAGAGCCAATCAAATTGCTTGGTCTGAACTAACTGTTGTATAAAATTTAATAACACCGAATATATTATCATAAAAATGGGGCCATTTATTTTTATGCTGGTATTTTTGTACTTTAACTTAGGGGAAAAAAAGAAGGCAGGACTCTCACTTGTTACTGAGTATTTCTGCACTATTTTTATTTTATTTATTTTTGTATTACTATTTTTACTTGAGTAAAATATCTGAGACAACATCAGATATTTTAGTTTTAAAATATATATAGATATGTTAGTTTTAAAATACTAGCCTAATTGGGAAATCTCTTTATTTATTTTTATTTTATTTTCACATGTATTTATTAACTATTAGCTCATCATTAGTTTGTTAACGCAGATGCGGCCAATCAAAATAGGCCTGTGATGTGACCAAAGTAACGCTGTCGCCGACATCTGACCAGCAGAGGGCAGCCACGCGCCTGCGCTGCCTTCAGCGTGCCGTAAAAGAAGACTCGTTACGTAATCATACAGCGACCATCGATGTCACACACGAGGATGTTTTACTCCACGTTAAAGTAGTGTATTAGTTGTTATTTTTTCTAAAAAAAATCACAGAGCTACTAATTTAGAGAACACAATAGATCAGAGATGTCTGACTTTTCATCGCTGGGTCTCTCGGACTGGCTGGTTAAACAGTGTAAACAGCTGGGCATCAACAAACCCACTCCTGTCCAGGAGAACTGCATGCCAGCTATACTGGAAGGTAAGACAACCTTAAAAACATTTCACCAGGCTATCTACCTGTCATGTAAATATCCTATTGACTATATTCAGCGGCCGAAAATCAGGCACGACAAGTAATGCAGATGTCCATTGAAAAATCTACGAATTTAATGGTCAGTGCTCATCGGGCAGGTTAACACCCGGAGAAAGATCTAAATCAGCAAACATCTCTCTCTCAAAATGAACATCAATGGTTATCATCCCATAAAATGTCTGAATTTACCAGAAAAAAAATTCTAGATCAATAAAATGAAGCTGTGATCTCCAAGTTGTGTGCTCGTAGATAAACAAATATGTAGCAAATCGTGTCTTTTCTTTGTGAAGTTTTGAATTGGCACCACGATGAGGAAAGTATTATAATGCTTTAAGAGAAATCCCTTTTAAGTCAGTTATCCAGAATTTAGAGCAGGTGAATGAAGGTATTTTGTGTTTTCCTCTCAGGTCGGGACTGTTTGGGCTGTGCTAAGACAGGAAGTGGGAAAACAGCCGCTTTTGTGTTGCCAGTGGTGCAGAAACTGTCAGAGGACCCATATGGCATCTTCTGCTTGGTGCTCACCCCTACAAGGTCTGTGGAGTCAGAGAGAAAGCTGGAAGACTTTGACATAAAAAAAAAAACATTTTAGAAATACAACAAATACGAAATACTCGTTTACATGTTTAGAAATCACCTATTATTTTATGTAAGATGTCATTTTAGTTGATTATTGGATGGTTCTCCCTGTTTGTTACTGGTCATGTCAGATTGTGTCACTTCCACATATGCAAAGACGTGAAGAGTAAATGTTTTAGTAATGAGTGTCAGTCCTTCAAAATAAAACCACAATGGCCACCTAGTCTCAAACTAACTATTCTTAATATTTAGGTCCTTAGCATGCCAGATTCAGGCATCAGATCCTAAATGATGTTTCTGAGATATAAAGAGAAAGAAATGTTAAGTCTAATTCCAAATCACCAAATGCACATTTAGGATTTATGTTGATACCTTCAAGTTACAGCAAACTTAATTTATAATTGCTTTTTTTCCCTTCATATTTTTGTGTAGGAGGTTAGATAACAGATAACATTTCTAAGAGTTTAGGGTACAAAAACTCTCTACGCTTTGTATTCACTATTTTGAGTTTTTTGTATCTTTTAAAGTTTATCAGTCAGGATTTCACCACAGACACTTATGATTTTGGGTAAAGAGGACAAACACAATTCAAAACATTAAAAAAAAAAAAAAGTGTTTCTGTCCGATCTACAATTCACGTTGCATTGATACTGAATCAAAGATTTAAAAAAAAGCATGACAGCAAGAAATTTGTTCCCATATTTCCAGCTGATGATGTTATGTGTGTGATATCATGCAGGGAGCTGGCCTATCAGATTGCAGAGCAGTTTCGGGTCCTGGGGAAGCCGCTGGGTCTGAAAGACTGCATCATCGTCGGTGGAATGGGTAATCCTTTATTATGAGAGTCTGTTGGAGGTTTAAAGCCCCGGTGTTGCATTGCTGCTGCACAGACTTCAGCATAACTCTGCTGCCAGTTACTGTTAGCGTCTGTCTGAGCCTCTGCTCTGTGCTGATGTCGTCGCTGCTGTGTTACTGACAGACATGGTGAGCCAGGCCCTGGAGCTGTCCAACCAACCACATGTAGTCGTAGCGACGCCTGGCCGGCTAGCTGATCACATCCGCAGCTCCAGCACCTTCAGCATGAGCAAGATCCAGTTTCTGGTGAGTTCAGGAAAGACAACAAACTGAAACCTGAACAAGTTTCAACACCTTGTGTCTGCTACAGCTCTCATATACTCAGATACTTTAGACCAGGAAAGAAATACACGAATAAGCAGTTAAATTGTAGCAGTCATTTATGTCAAAAATATATCCATGTGTGCAACACAATGCTTCATTTTTCTTTTACACTTAGAGACTGAGCTTATTATTTTTTATACCATGTAGAGCTTCACATTATCATCTTTTATGTCTTTTAAACAGCCAGTTTACATAACATTGCTCAGCTGGCAGGGATTGTGCAGGTCCTTCAATATCTGTAGAATCTTGAAAAATAATACCAGGTGTATGCTGGATGTTAAAAAGTTTTAAATCATCTAAGATCAAATTGTATAAATATTAAATAGTCTCAGTTTTGTATTTGTGATGTATGACTTGCCACAAACATTTTCATCTAATTTCATTTACTCATCTTTTAATTTCCTTTTACAAAATTAGTCGAGATGTTCTGTTCATTTCTGATGTTTCTTTCAACCCACCTCTAAACCTAATGTTTGTACTTGTGTTTACCTGTTGGCAAAATGTGGATTAAACTCTCTCTAATTACCAAATACCCACATAAAACATACCTCCGCTCTGTTTGTTTGGAAGATTATGGACGAGGCGGACCGGCTGTTGGAGCAGGGCTGCACTGACTTCACCAAAGACCTGGAGACGATCCTGGGGATTTTACCTGCTAAACGGCAGACGTTGCTATTCAGCGCCACGCTCACTGACACTCTGCACGAGCTGAAGAGCATCGCCATGAACAAACCTTTCTTCTGGGAGAGCACGTCAGAGTGAGTAACCTGCTGTCATTTTAAGGCTGTTTATAGAGACATTTAGCAAATCCACAGTCAGGGAGAAGACAGAGACATTACGGTTGTAATTATGATCTGTTTCAAACTTTGTTTGCAGAGCTGTATTTGTAGATATTGATGAACTACTTATTTCAGGTCCTTTCATTTAAAAAAATGTAAAGAACACTCAGGGCCACAGTTGCGAAAGCTTCTACGCCTCATTTCAGATGCATTCTGTGGGAGAAATGTTGCGTGTTATTTCTAAAACCGGAGCACCGGCCTAGAAGATCAGTTTCATCTGATCTGAGGTGCAACTAATCACTGAAGCACAAATGCCTTTGGATGTAAGGCAGAGTTGTGCAAATAATGGGAGTTAAGTGTGGTTGAATGAGCATGCTGTTGGATTTACTAATGCTCACTGTTTGATTCAGATGTGCAGAAAAGCAGCTACAAACTCATGCAAGTGTGGAACAGAAAGTATAACACCAGTGACAGCCGACTTAAAGTGGATGCAGAATAATAATTCCACTGGTTCTCTGCAGCTTAATATGAAGCATTCTGATTTGTTTATTACACTCACGTTCAAATCCAGGATTGCTGTTGTGTACAATATCTGATCTCTGTGGCAACAGAAAATCTCTCTCTTTGTCTATTGGGAAAAGTGAAATATCACATCATTGTCTTTACCAGGACCCGAACAGTGGAAGAGCTGGATCAGAGGTACGTCCTCACTCCAGAGAAGGTGAAGGACGCCTACCTCGTCCACCTGATCCAGAAGTTTACTGACGAGCACGACGACTGGTCCATCATTATCTTCACCAACACATGCAAGTAAGAAGCCAACAATGATTAAATGCAATATAGAGCGTACACACACAGTCTTAATGCCAGTGTGGTGTGGGGTTCTCCAAAGGAAACTTTGTTGTCTTTTTGAAACTTGAAATGTTGCCAGTTTGATGTTAATTCAACTTCATGGTGATTTTTGAGGATGTAGTTTTGGTGAATTGGGTTGTGATTTGTAGCGTCATACTTCATTCTTTATAGCATGCATTTTTGTCTTTTTTATTAAAAAGGTGAATACAGGGTTAAAAAAAGTACTATCCATCAGCCAAATAGTGGTAACATATGCAAGTGGCTGCTAGATTTGCTTCACTCAACAGTCGAAAATGAATGGTAATCTATTGAGAGGCGGGTAAAATTTAAAAATTCACCAAGAATTTGGCTGCTGGTCAAAAAGGTTAAATGTACACTGTAAATGTTATTGTTGATTTGATGTGGTTCACATGAAGGTAATAGCATGATGTGTTTTTCGTACTGTAATTCTTTATCAGGAACTGCCAAATCCTCACCATGATGCTGCAGAAATTTAACTTTCCTACCATCTCCCTGCACTCCATGATGAAACAGGTGGGACTTTTTTTTTTTTTTTACAGCTGAATTGAGTCCATCAGAATCTGTTGTACTGCTCAGTTTGGTTTGCACATAAAAAGAGTTGCAATGCTTTGTTTGAGAAAAAGGCGAGAATCTTTCTTTCCTCCAACATGATGATGTGTCCCTTATCGCCCATCCTCAGAGCTCCTCAACAAGCTCACAGGCTTTAATTCGTCTTGCTAAAGTCGCTGTACTCATGTAGAAACCGTCAGTGTGCAGGATTAAAGCAGATTAAAGCAGGTGAGTGGGGCCTGCAGAATGAACGCTTGCTCTCTATCTCCACCAGAAACAACGATTTGCAAACCTCGCCAAGTTCAAGGCCAGCGTCTTCAAAATCCTGATTGCGACAGACGTAGCTGCCAGGTAAGAGGCTCTGCTGAGCCGCTGTGTGACTCAGGGACGGGGTTGGTCTTAATTTTTATACCTTTAAAAGTTTAACATCCGTTAAGTCATCCTCAAGTTGTCACATAGTTTCAGACTCAGACTGGGCTGTGGACAGTCTGAAATCATCTTGTTTTCATGTCGTTCCGGTTCTCTCTGATGGCAGGGGTTTGGATATTCCGACTGTCCAGGTCGTCATCAACCACAACACCCCTGGCCTTCCCAAGATCTACATCCACAGAGTCGGACGAACAGCAAGAGCGGGTAACCTCCGACAGCTTCCTAGTACATTTTTAACTGTAGTTTTTCAGTGAAAGATCAAAAGCACCGTCATCGTGTCCCCATGTTATCATCACACGTCTAAATGCCGCTCGTACGTGATGAGGTTCTCTTCCTTTGCAGGGAGGAATGGAGTGTCCATCTCACTGGTGACGCAGTACGATATCCACCTGGTGCAATCCATCGAAGGACAGATTCGTAAGTTACTTGGTTATAAAGACTGAATTGTGAAACATAGGAAAAACCTTTTCCTTTGAGTGCGTTTTTGAAACTAAACCGCATCTTGACCTGCCAGCTCGTCTGTACTGGCGGCTGCAGCGTCAACATCTGTTCTGCTTTAAATGAAGCTGGTAGAAAATCCAGCATTCAGTCACACAGGATAGAAAACGGCCACATGGTCTGTGTTCGCCAGCTGGAAATACCAGATCTCAGTAGGTATTGTAAGCCTCTAGTATGTGTGAATGTGTGGTGTCTCAAACCGGTCTGCGTTTCTGTAGAGACGAAGCTGAAGGAATATCCTGTGGAGGAGAAAGAAGTCCTGAAGATCCTCACCCAGGTCAACGTGACCCGACGGGAGTGTGAAATAGTAGGAACACCTCTGTTCTTCATATCTGGTCACCTCTTCATTGTTGAATGTGTAATAGTTTGTGTTGATTTGATCTCTCATGTTTGGGAAAATATATATACATGATGGATTTGTCAGAACAGTACCTGAAAAACATTTTCCTTTCTTTCACTCAATGAACATACAAATCTAAAATTATGTTTATATTTTTTCAGATTGGACATTATTTGTTTAACATTTAGTTAAACAAATAATAGTTTCACTTAAATGACTTGTAATGTTTTGAGTGTACAATCTTTTTCTGCTTCGCAGAGACTCGAGTCTACAGACTTTGATGAGAAAAAGGAGATCAACAAGAGGAAACAGCTGATCTTGGAGGGGAAGGTAATTCATTTGCTTTTGTTTTGTTGCACAGTCGACACATTTTAGCAAATTCAAGTTGTTTTGATTGAACACTATCGAGTTCAGAATATTTTAAAGTTCCTATATTCTCCTGAAATTAAAAAAAAACCAACTAATGTAACTGGCAGTGTCAGCAAAGTTTGCAACACTGGCTCCAGACCTGTAAATCATCTGATTTCTTCAGTAACACAAGTAGAACATGAAGTAAAGTGAAATTAAATGGTAATTGAGTTAATCAGGCATTATTCCTGTAACTCAGGTTTAATTCCTCACTTTTAAGATGGACCCAATCTAACATCAGTCTTTAAAAGTGGCCAGTGTTGGAAAAATACTCAGTACAAACAAAAATTGCTTCTATTTTTAAAATTGACCTGTTATTGATTTGTGATCAAACTGCTGTTTCAGGATCCAGACCTGGAGGCCAAGAGGAAGGCAGAGCTGGAAAAGATCCGCAGCAACAAGAAAAAGTTCAAACAGAAAATCCAGGAGAGCATTCAGAGACAGAAACATGGACAGCTGAAAAAGAAACCGATGAAGAGAAAACAGATGAAAAAGAAAAAGGGAGCGCAGGCAACAGCTTGAAAACTGCTGTGACCCATGTATATACTTAAGTTTAATTATTGTACAATATCTGTAATATTTTCATGAGTATTAAATAAATTTGAAATAAATAAATAAATTTGAACTTATGCCGAGTTTCGTCCTGTCAGACCAACACAACTCAAATTGACAGCCTTTATTGATTCAGTTTAACAAGGAACCACCGTGTTGTGATGAAACTTCACTGCAAAGACGTCTCAAATAGGTATTTACATCACATTGAGCTCTCAATCTCCTGTTGACATAAAGAATCAAGGGTTTGAATGCAAATGTTTAACAACTAATTTACAACTGAAACACTTCTTCAATGATCACTGCACATGTTGAAATTCATTGTGGCTCAGAAGATGGAAAAACACCAAAGCAATAACATTACGGCAGCTGGTTCTTAAAGCTATAACATGTTAGGATTTCAGTGGAACGGGTTGATATGTGAAACTAATTCATTCATCAAAACGGAACTATTTCTAAGTCAACTAAACACGGCGACATTTACTTGCAACATGATTGTCACGTGTCCGCTGAAATGAGAAGCAGGTGAGAAACAAGACTGGGAGTACATTCTTACTGTGTTCAGAAAGCGTCGTTCCTGGAAGAGTTAAAAATCTACAATCCCTCAGACAGTCCGAGGAAAAGATACAAAATTAATGAAGAAAACAAACCACGTCCGCCTCATTCCTGTCGTCAGCAAGTTGCTACAAAAATGGATTTTAGTAAAACTACACAAAATGGCTAAATAACAACCAACTGAAACAAAACATGACACACAAAGCAGCGAATCCTCCGACAAAAGCAAAGTTTGGATCAACTCAAGGTTCAGGTTCACACAGTTCTCCAGGAAGAGGTTCAGGATCCACAGAAATCTCGAGCAGAACTCTACAAGGAATACATAATGCAGGCAAAACAGCTTTGCACAAATCAAAAGTCCACAGAAGGAAAAAGAAATTCTACCAGCCTTCATTTTTTTAATTTACTCCACAGAGAAGGAAGGTGGCTTTTTTCATCCGCCCATCCTTGAGAGAAACAACCCAGCTGCTAAACTCACAGACCTCATGTTTACCTGGCCTGATTTTGTTCTTAAAAAAATAAAAAGTCCTTTTCTGTGAGTTTCTTGAGCCCTCTGGTGTCTGAAAGGTTGTTTTTTTTTAATGCTGGTAGTTTGATTTTTAACTACATTCATGCTTGTGCTGCAGCTGTTTATTTGAAGGTGATTGGTTATAGGCACTGATTCAGGTTTCTCATTCACTTTTCATTATCTCCCCGCCATCATGTAGTCAGCACTGATGGCATTTCCACTGTGTGTAACTGGGATTTAGTTAAGTTTCAAAACATTTTTACCCACACAGGAACCAAAGATCTTTCAAATTATGCTGATTTTTAAATTATGGGGTAATGTCCAGACTCTACACACATTTCCTTTTTCTTAATAATAATTCTTAATTACTAACCCCCTGATTATCTTAAAATTTTTGTGGCTGGGCAATATGGCCATCAGCCTGGCTGTATTGCTCATCATGTGAACATAATTCACAAAATCAAAATGCTGTGTGAATTGACACTGGGTTTTCAACTACATCTTTATGTGTGGTCATCTTTTGGGACTCAACAGTCCTAAAGCCACATTTCCACTCAACATTTTCATCCCCAACAATGGCCTGACTTTGTTTTCCAGATGTGGAAACTCTCCTCAGCCACCTTCCTTTTCTACTCCTTACCTGTGGTGGATTGATTGCCACAACCGCCTGTGAGCCTCAACTACTATTATCCTTCTTTGCCCCTCTTGTTTGGTTTCTTTCACTTCAAACGGGGATCTGTGTGATGAGTGTATACAGTCCACAATCCCCTGAGGACTCAATGCAAAGCGTTCAAGCATTTGCCAATCTAAGCATACGCAGAGTGTTGTCCAAAAAGACATCTGGTCATGAAGCACAGCAGGACATCAACAACCCCTGCTTTCAAAAGAATAAAATAAGGAAAAAGCCTTCGCTGAAACATCAAGTGACATTGAGTTGAATGTTCAATGCTGGTCATGTTTGATAGTTTCAATGACTTTTTTGCAATTTTGTGCTCTGTGATAAGAAAGGTATTTCAGAGAAGAAAAAACTGTCCCATGATGGTCGCGATACCGGTGGGATTCGCGCGTCATGTCTTGAAAGAAGTCTGAAATCCCCGTGCCACTCCACCACTGACGTGTGGCCGAAACCACCCTGTTAAAGACCTCGTGAGTGAGCCAGTGGGTCTCAAGGCAAATGTAAGGTACTTCAATTCAAGGCTATTTATTCTCAAGCACAGAAACCGTGTTCTCATTTCCTCTCCGAGAGGGTGTGTCGACTGCTGCTTCCTTCAGAGGCTGCTGAGGTTTTTGGGTCCACTAGACGATTGTTGGTGTCACTCTCCTCCCATGATCAACCAAATTTAAGAGATGCAGGCTGAGAAATCAAACGCCTTTTAGCATGGGGATTTTGTGTTTCCTGTTCGATGGCTTTCTGCAATCATGCCCCTGGCAAGTTTGGAGAACAAGTTCTTCAAATTCAGCTGGAAAGCTTCGATCCCTGTCTGAAGATAAGATGCCGTTCCTTCCTCTCCTGGAGGCTGTGGGTTGAAGGGGTTGGCTGGGTATTTTTGTTGGGAGTTGAGCCTCATTTGGATTCCCATGGGAGACCGTAGAGATCTCTCCTCCGTTTCCCTCAGCAGCTCGACCACACGCTGCCATCTGCTCGACTTCCCTCCTTCACTTTGCACGGGCATCGGTCCCTCCATCTCGCTTGTTCACTCGGCCTCTCTTGCCATCTCCCTGCCCGTCTGTTCGTGCTCTCTTCTTCTACCCTCTTATTTCTCTCGCTGGTCATTTGTTTGGTTTCGCTATCCCGTAGCTTTCACTCAGTGGTGCTTCGGTTGTAGCAGAGGAAAACAGGTATCCATTTTATGTTTTTATTATTTCCCAGATTAAAAAGCTGATGAACTAAGCTCAGCTCAAGCCTAGCTCCCTTCTTCAAGTGACCTGCAAGATACAAAAAAAGGTTTTTAAACTTTTGTAACATGAAGATAATTTAAAAATATAACATTTCATCATTTGACCCAAAAGAGATGAGCAATACTTCCTCTAAGCAAAGACCTTAACCTGAGTCTCCAACTGAAGGAAATATTTTTGCCTCTGGTGTAACCAAAATAATGTTTTTAATGAGATCCAATTAACCAGTGCAGTACTAAATAGTTTTATTATCCACAACATTGCCCTGCTTAACGGAAGCAGTCACAAAATCACTGTCACGTTTATCAGAGACGATGGATTTCACATGAGCTGTAGGACAAACAGGCCTCACAAAGTGCAGATAAGATACACTAATCACACTTCAGTGACACCTGTGATCACAAACATGATCAGCAAATCAATTAATCAATCAATCAATCAATCGTCAGTAAATTTAGTTTCCAGCGAGCCGAGAGCAGCAAATTTCAATGTGTTAATGATCTAAAACTTGAAAAGACATATAAAACACATCAAAATGTTTCATAAGGTAGGCCTAAAATAAATACAATAACATTTGATTTGCATGATGGGAAATTATAAGTGACAAGATCACTATTATACAACTGGACACATTCTTCTCTGTCAGTAAACCCAAACCTTAAATGTGCTATACATTATCTACAAAGGCTTTGTTTTATGTACTTACACTCTAGTACTGTGACAGTCCAGTCACCCCACCATGCTGGTACGCACGTTCACCCTGGTAAGTCGAGTCCTGGGACAAAGCCACATCGATTTGGGACTTGAACTCATCGCCCAGGTAGCTGTCCTGGAGAACAGGAGAACAGAAACATCATTGAAGACATATCGCCAGCCTTTGTAAATGAGTGAGATCAATGCAGGGCTTCGAATTCTCTTCTAATGCAAACCAATTATAGTTTTCCTATTTTATTTTTTACTGGATTTGATCAATTAAAAAATGATCAAATCAAAAATTACAAACACATACAAGATACTCTCCCAAATGAGGTTGGAACTGTTAAGTATGTCCTATTATAGGTATATCATTTCAATATAAAGTAAATGAAAGCAGGTAATCATTTGTATTAGTAATAAGTATTTGTGTATTTTCTTTCAAGGTGAGAATTAATATATGAACTAAATGAGGAAAGTGGATTTGAGATATTCAAAATAGAATGTTGAACATCATTATGCAATAAACAATAAAAAAGTGACAGTGACGTGTTACCTGGGACAGCTCGGGCTGGGAGAGGCCAGGCTGGCTCATCTGAGACGGCTGACTCATGGAGATGTAGCCCTGTGTCAGCGGCCCCTGGGAGAAGGGCTGGGAGGCCCCGTCCTGGCTGGCCTGGCTGTTTGGTCCGTTACCCTGACTGGCACCCTGGTGTGCTGATCCACGGACCCTCTGTCGCCCGCCACGCCCAGGCTTACCCTTCATAGCTCCACGACCTTAATCAAAAAAGTATATCAGGATCAGAGCTCTGGGCCCAAAAAATGATATTCAGGACAGTCCTAATTGTTTGTGGACAATAAAGACAGAGTGTGACTGTCAGGGTTCATAGCACATACAGGGTTCCAACACATTTCAATGGACAAAATTTCAAAACTTTTCCATGACTGTTTGAGGATAACATTGGTTCACTTTGTCTGTGGCACTTGCTGGCCTGGTTATAGTACTTTTCTACACACGCAGCAGAGTCTCATTACCTTCAACAAATGCCGAAGAACTACTTCACATATGCATATAACCTTAGAGGAGAACACTTGTCCGGTGTCAGTCATGGAAAAGAGAACCGTGCCACTTTTCATTTTGTATCCAACAGCAAATAACTTGTTTGAGTTCATTTCTTGACACCGCATGTCGATGATGCTGAAAAAATGTATCGTGCTGCCACGTTGACGCATATTTAGAGCTACATTATGTCAACAGCTAACTTACAGAATTATTTGGAAGGTTATCTCCTTTAGATAACTGTAAGAATTATAGTACACAAAACAAAATTCCATAACTTTTCCAACCCTTTCAATGATTTTTACTTCTTCAATGATTTTTCAAGGCCTGGAAACTGACATTCTGAAATTCCATGACTTTTAGGTTTTCCATGACCGTTGGAACCCTGCACATAACATTACAGGAAGAAGTAACATTAGTCCAGACTGTAGTTTGACTTCAGTTGATTTAATAATAATCTGCTTTTCAAGCACGAGAAACTACTCTCAGGTGTCAATATTTGTCTCCATACCTTGATCAACCTGCATTATGGATAATTCTCCTGTAGCATGATTGGATTACCTTTTTACCTCTAAAAAACAGAACCAAAGTTTGTTCATTTTAGTTAACGTAATGCTTCATCTGACCATCTCAGTGCTGTACTGTACCTGCAGCAGGGCCATTGGTCTGACCCAGGTAACTGGGCGGAGGCACTGGTGGCATCACCAAGTTGAAGGGTATGGGAAGATTCATCGTGGCCATGTGACTGGGGCCTGTCCCAATCATCCCAATCTGGTCGTGAGTTTGAAAGTACATGTTGGACGGACGTCCAGCTGGAAGAGAGCACACAGAAAGAGACTCATGTCAGTCTCTTTTAATGAAGAAAACATGACCGGGAAAGTCTGGTTTTGCTGGATTGTAATGAAGCCTATTGTTTCAAAAGTTTGATTATCTTGAGTCAAACCATAAGATACTACATATGTAAAACAAATACCGGTATTGCTGCGGTCGTAGGCGGAGCCAGGGATAAGGGCTTCACGGGCATCATACATTGCAGTGCTCATAAAACGGCCCCCCTGGAAAACAACAGATTGCAATTTTGTTCAGTCACATAATTCGTAGATTCAGAGCTGCAAGTAACAATTAATTTCACTAGTAAAAAAAGTCCTTGTTAATTTTTTGTGACCCCTGGTAAATGTCTTGTTTTGTCATAGGATGGGTGCACAGACTCACAGGGTTGATGGTGTTGACCAGTTTTCGGGGCTTGCTGAACTGCATGAGGCTCTCCCTCAGGTTGTTGAGCGGCCCCTCCACGAGGACTTTCTGCTCCTTGTAGTTGTTCAGCAGGTTGTTCCACAGCGGCTGCTTAGAGAGGGCTTTGGGGTTTCCAACGATGATCACGCCATACCTTTAATCACAACACACACACACACACACACACACACACACACAGTCTTGTTTTGAATTGCACTTTGTGTAGAATCTGTTATGATAATAAAGGCTTTTAAATTATCTTGAATTGTGTGTTGCAATACAAGTGGTATTATTATTCCTACAATCCATATAGCTACGTACAATTAATAGTATATAGAACAGTACACAGTTGAGATTATTTAAGTGGTTACTGTGTTTGTTCAGATTGCAACAAATCACCATAAAAACTTGAAAATATGAAGTCTATCTGTCAGTATTACCCGATTTGCTCCATTCATAATTAGCAGCTACAGGGAAATCTAAATAGCGCATCATACACTAATGTGCTGGCTGTGTGCTGTGCCATAATTATCCACTGTGAAGGTTTTTACTTGGCTCTTGTCAGTGCCACGTTGAGACGACGTGGGTCATTCAGGAAGCCGATGCCCTGGTGCTCATTGGCACGAACACAAGACAGGATGATGAAGTCCTTCTCTCTGCCCTGGAAGGCGTCCACGCTGGCGATTTCCACTTGCTATAATGGGACAGGACAAGAGGAGGATGAGAGGAAGACTGCACAGTAAAAACAGAGGAACAGATTTTGTCAAGCACCACAGAACAACCTCACTAATGATAATTTAAGTTTACAATCTATGCAAATTTCAGTGCAGTATTTTCAGCTCAGGAAAATACAAAGGATTGGTACCTGATAGAGTTTGGTGTGCAGGGAGCCGCTGAACTGCATGTACTGCACCAGGTAGGAGCGCTGACCCTCGTACGGGGTGATGATGCCGATCTGGTCGGGTTTGGCTCCAGCCTTCAGCAGCCTGGTGGTGATCTTCTCCACGTTGGCAGCCTCCGTCCTTAAAAACACTGGCATCAGTGAAATACTGTTCTGCTCGTCCTTGGCAAATGACATCTGAGGTTAACGGTAGCAGACTAATGGCAGTTTAAAAATGCACATCATACTTATGGTGCCTCAACTTTGTCCACGCCGCGAATGAGAATCAGGATTATTTCACCTGTTAAAACTGCAAATAAGTCAGCACAAATTTAGGAGAGAAGTTGACACACACTCTAAAGTTTAGCCCTCTTCAACTAGGTCAGTTTATGAAAATAACTTAATTATTTGTGATCCTGATTTCAAGGAAATCTCTTTGCAGTGTTGTGTGGCGGTGAGCCTCACATTCCTGTTGATCATGACTTAAAGGAGAGGGCTTTCTTCACCTATTTCAGCCTGTCATACTGGTTTTGATGTGAAGGCTGGAGGAGAGCACCACCTACTGTCTGGCTTCAAGTAACCCTTCTCTAACTACTATTTAATGAACAACTTACAGCCTGTGGTAAATGCGCAAAGTAACAATTCAGCAAAGGAAGACTTGCACACAGAACAACAAAGGATTCAGACTGAACTATGGATTTCAAATATGTCCATTTCACATGTTGCAGGGCTATACAGACAGTGATGAAATGTGCAAATGTTCATAGAGTGCAAAAAGTGTAGAAGTTTTCGGTCCATGTGGGACTTTCCTCAGTGCAGACTGAGGCATGCATACTGGTTCATCATACATATAGGTCACTCTTGCACTTTATATGCTCTTTGCACATTTTTTTCACTGTATGCATAGCCCTGCAACACATACGATAGAGAGAGCCTGAATCTATTTTTGTTCTGTGTGAGTCTTTCCTTTCTAAATTGACATTTTTCTGACTTCCGCACCAGAAAAGAAGACAAACATAGCACAGTTTTTAAAGGCGCAGCTCATCACATGCCTACCATTTAAATGTTCAAAGTAAACAAAGAAAATGTTACCTGTTAAGGTAGGAGGTTCCAGAACTGGCAATCTCCTCCTGACCCTGAGTCACGTAGAAGAACATAGGTTTGTCCGGCTGCGGCCACTGGAAGTCAAACCCTTTCTTGATGCGGTCAGCTGCGGAGAAGATAAAGGTTCATTCTATTTTTACCTGCTAATGTACCAGCCACAGAAACAATTAATTTGCCCCTCCATCCAACCAGATAATGAAGTGCTGAATCTCAAACCTGCAGTGACGCCGTTCTGCAGGGAGCCCTCATAGAAGATGTTGGAGGGGAAGGCACTGAGAGCCGGGTGCATGCGGTACTGGACCTGCAGGCGGATTGGCCGGATCCCCAGAACCACCAAGCGCTCAAACAGGGACTGGGACAGACCTGCTTTGGCTGCTTTCTTACACATCACCACAGGACCCAGCTGGCAGTGGTCACCCACCAGAATGAGCTGGGAGGAGGAAGATGAGCCACAAGAGTGTGACAATTGGGTTAATATAACAATATACAATTATATATGATGTATATAACAGCAATGAAAGAACTGTTTATTACTGGTTGTTAAGGACAAATCATGTTGCTTAACTCTGCATATTTAATTCATATTCAACTCATGGTGTCTACATATATCAGAGACCTAAATTTAACAATTTTGAAGACCTTTTCAAGATAATTTTTAACCATATTTTCAACTTTTTGACAAATGATTTCCTTATTCAAGCACTGCAGGTAAGTAGGGCTGGATCCAACTACTTTTTTCATTGTCAATAAATGTTTTGCTTATTTTTTTTGACTAATTGACTAATTGTTTGGTCTATAAAATGTCATAAAATAGTGAAAAATGTCAACCAGTTTTCCCCAAAGCCCAAGATAACATCCTCAAATGTCTAGTTTTGCCCACAACCCAACAATATTCAGTTTTTGTCATAGAGAAGTAAAGAAACTAGAACATATTCACAATTAAACTGGAATCAAATAATTTAGACTTTTTAAAAAAACATTACCCAAAAAACTAAACTTACTATCAAATTAGTAAATGGTAAGTAAGTAATATATGTGGTCCAATGCAGAGGTGGGTTAGGTAGGAAAATGGTTAAAAGAGTAAGTTAGGTTAAAAAAAATGTAAGTAAGTCCTAATAAATTCAAATTCAATAATATTTAATGGCTTTTAAGGCCCAACATTTTTTAAAAAAGTGAATTTAAGACATATTCAGACCTGCAGACACCCTGTTCACTTGACATAATGTTTAAAAATGATAGTAAATGCTGACAGTAGTAGTTACAGATTTTCCTATGATGTGTCTCTCTATGTTCTGCTGTTCCTTTAATGTTATTTCAATTTTTTTTTATCCACTCACTGTTGTAAAAAATTATGGCAAATAAATTTAGAAAATAAAATGTGAGAAGCTGCAGGGTCATATTAGTGCTGGGCAGCTCTGTTTTACTACATTTATCAATCCGTAGGAGTAGCGATTAGTTGTTTTTTTAGCTGTGTGGGTGTATGTTTACCTGCTTGGCTCCAAGCACCACGGGCACCATACACTCTGGCTCAGTGGCCTGGGTGCTCTCATCAATCAGGATGGAACGGAACTGCATCTTGGCCAGGCGAGGGTCTCCAGCCCCGACACAGGTACAACAGATAACGTCAGCATTCTGGAAAATGACGAAGATTATTTATAATCCTCAAACAAAGGAGGGAGCCAGGATACAGTGGTGAAACACAAAAGGTGTTCTACTGTGGCAATGAGGAATAGTTATCATCCTGTCAGGTGGTTTTGTTTCTATACTGAGATTTTTAACACAGGCCTTTGCTATTTTTTTTTGGGATGAGGACAAGGCCTAAAGAAAACAAAAACATGATTAGCAACAGGCTTCCTGAGGGCTATTGCATAAAACCTAGATAGTGGATTAAGCCAGGATTTTCCAGGTATCCAGGCTGAATTTAGCTGTGACTTTGTTGCATGAAAGCAGAGGCACATACATTACCACAGAGATTTATTCTGTGCAGCTAGCCTGCGCAAATAAATATGTTTTATAATATTTCCATGGTCTTATGGCCCATGTTTTTAATTCATTTTTTTAGCCTGCATTAAAATAGACTTCCACGCATAATTCAGTAAAGTAGACCAACTGTTATCATTTTTCAAGGTACAAGGTAACTGTCATTTCTCTTGAACTACGTTTAAGAAAAATGAAATTTTAAGGTGATCCTAAATCCTGCTACATCTTTTGGTATCAAAGTTTTATTGTAGAGTTAAAGGTAACATGCACACCATGAGGGAGATTTATGCTATATACGTATATATTGGAAGGTTAATAATTGCGATTGCTGAAATGGCTAATGAAGCTGCACAGGTGGTTTCAATAAAGTCTGTAATGAGACGCCCATGAGTGCGGTGGATAAAAGCGTCTGCTAAATACTTGTTACCTTTATAAGTTTATGTAATTTGTCTTCATAGTATATTTCATTAATTATTCATTTCCACTGCTAACTTTAAAGGCAAAGTGCTTAACTGATTTGTAAATATAACAAGTATCTCCTTGCGTCCTAATTAAGATGTGTCAGTGCAGCTACAGTTAAAGGTAACGAGTAATGAATAGAAGTTTTAATCTAAAGACACAAAGATCTTATTAAAGGAGACTCATTCCCAAGACCCGTGGAAAAAAAGTCTGATTATTTGTTCACTATACCATACTTTCCATTTGGGCTTATGAAGCATTCCTGTATTACTCTCACTACTTACGCATTAAGTCAGTTTGCTACTGTCTGTCAAGCATTTTCTGTTTGATTATAGCGTCCGTATTTCCTTTTTTTGCACATTATATGCCTAATCTGCTCTAACATTTCCACGAGAAGCTGCTGCTCACTTGCTGAAAACTCCACTGCACTGATCAACATGTGGTCTTTTCATGAAAGCCGTGAACGTGCATTATCCAGAAAACTTGCACCTGGCTTGACAAAGTCGCATCTTCTCATCCTGGCTGGGCAAACATGCAACGGATTAAGCCAGGAGTCACTGATAAGACTAGGTCAAGCCTCTCTTTTTCTGTTATCCTGGATTTCTAAATTCTATTTTTGTGCAATACTCCCGTTTAACTCACAAAAGTCAGTATGGAGATGGTCACAACACGTGTATACAGAATAATGCACTCGTAACAAGTTTGTAATTGCTTGGCAGAAACTACTTGTTGCATTAGTAGTGCCTGAAAAGCTGTAGAGGGCCTGTTTGTAAGCAGAGTTTCAACCTTGAGCTACTTAGGTTTAACACTTTGAGGCTCCTCCTCACCATGAGCAGCTCCCTCTCGGCTGTGCGCTTCAAAGCCCTGTAGCGTTTCTCATCTGCAGACGACAGCTCGCCCGTCTCATCCTTCAGCTGCTGAAGTTTCTGAAGCTCCGGCATACTAGAAAATCAAATTAATATCAAGGTGACTACAGAGAGCACACACACTGGAGTTACACTAACTACACTTCCCATAACTTCGGGCGATGTAAACAAAAAGAAAAATGCTGTCATAAAATCAGTTAGTCTGCTACAGGCTACAACTTGAATTCCATTTTTCTTCACAATTTGAAAACTTCTGATTTAGGGACTGATATATAGGCATTAAGTGTTTGTACAAAGCACATATTATGTATCAATAACTTCTGAAACCAGAATCGATTTTCCTACATGCCACCAACCTGTCCATGTTGCTGATCTGGTTATGCAGAGCCAAGAAGGACACTGGTGACTCGATGGCCTCTCGGCTCTTGGCACAAAGCCTGACGACCTTCAGTCCGGTCTTGTCAATCTTCTCAGTCAACTGATCCACAGCAATGTTACTGGGAGCACACACCAGAACCGGTCTGCAAACGCACACATACACCATAGACAGTTAGGACAGGAACAGCTATGTGAAATACAGTTGGTCGAATAACAAATCTTATAGGATGCCAGGATTCTTTCAGTATGTAACTATAAAACTCTGTTTTACCCATTGCCTTGTCGGGACAGGTGGTAGACAATAGTGGCAGAGGTGACAGTCTTCCCAGTGCCAGGAGGACCCTGGATCAGACTGAGGGGTCTCTGCAGCACTGTCTTCACAGCATACACCTAACATACCACCACCAACAACAACAAACAAAAAGAAAAAGAAAAGGAGATTCAGCCTAGGTGAACTGTTGCAAATACAAACAAAAACATTTCTTTTAACGTCGACTCTGTGAAAGAATGTACTCCACTTGCACTCTACTACACCAATTTGCATGATGAATCAAAGTCAACGAGACATCTCAACTCATACTTTTCCTGTCGTCATGTAACAGAGGAATCACAGGGATTCAGTGTTTTGTGAGGTCTGACCTGTGAGTGATTGAGGTCAGGCAGGCCTTGGGCAGTGAAGCGCTTTGGCAGCTGGCACTTGATGGTGACATCCTCGACCTCATGGCCCAGCAGTTTGTGGTAAATGTAGCCCGACACGGAAGTCTCGTCCACCGCAAATGTCTTTAGGGCGCTCTGCATCCTGCAGCAACACAGATTTGAGTCATTATCACTGATTGTATTGTGGTGTTTTGCCACACCTAGGGTCAACAGATACCAGGAGATGGAGCCAGAGCAGGGACCAACAGCCCTGTAGACACCGATGCCAGCTGGGGATTGTAGTGGCTATTCAGTACACAGTCACGGGGAGAACCAGCTGAAGTTCATCTCCAATCAACACAACATAGGCTGAAAGCCTCCTCTTCAAGCCTCAATCAAGAGAGAGGAGGGCAAGAGGACATGCTAAAGGCTCTCTCTCAAATGCCAACAGTGGATGCCTTCAATGCAGCTTGAGTTTTCTTGTTTTCTTGACCTCACAGTGTGACTTCCCTGCTAGGTAAACTGAGGTGCCAAGGCCAGAGAGAGTGAATTACCCCAGACCAGGCAGAATTTCTGTTTTTGCACCCAGATTTACACAAAAGTATCTTCTGTTAACAATGCAAACAATTTAGTTCTGTTTATTGAAGGTGAAAACTACAATAACAATGCAATGTGCACTGATACTGTGAATTACATGCAGTAACATTAAATGTTTTCTACAACATTAGGGATTAGAAGCTACAAAATTTCAGCCTACCTGTCAAAGGATGTGGACTTCCACACAAAGTCCACCTGGAAATTGTGGGGGATTTCCACAGGTGCTCCAACACTGCTCCGCAACTCAATGGCAATTTCATCCCCATAGTCTTAAAACATAAATGTTAAGGAAGTAAACATGCTGTGACCAAACGCACCTTGTAAACCCGCCATCCCTGTCCATCAGGCCAGACAAGATACCACTGTAATGAAGAGATTCCTATCTTTCTTATACCAGTATTGCTTCTTTACTTAAAATATTTAGGAAATACATCACATTACATAATGACTTTCCCCAAGTTATCATTTGGAGAAAAAGGCCTTCAAAGTTTACATTGCACTGGCATCAAAGACACACAACAGGGCACAATGGTCCTCTAAACTGGGAGTACATGCTGCTCTATGGTGGCTGAGTGAAAAATACACGTAAAAGCTCAGCAACATTTTTAAAAACAAGCATACCCAACAAAACGGTGCAGGAAAATAAATAATTATGTCATAATTACTGCAGTCAGTTTGATGAACAAAGTTAGTATACAGTTAATGGATATCACGTGACAATGTTTTTACAACTTAGATTCATTTCACATGGAAAACAATTTGGATTCTTGTGAGTGGTGGACCCTTATGGACTAGATAAATATAAATAATCAAGAATGTATATTCGGACTCAAGGACCGCTTCAGAGGTATGGAGTTGGATCTTTTTCCTGTCTCTCTTGTTTATGTTATCATGCTGCTAAATCTGAGTGAATTCTTATTTGGTGCTTATGGTCTCCATACATTAAGGAGAACAATTAACGATGTGTAGCATGTCCATACTGACAAAAGTTTAGACATTTACATTATTTTTTGATGCATGATGCTATGTTGCTTAGAAGTAACTTCATAGGTTGCCAGTGGGGTTGTTTAATGATGCAAACCTGGTCCTTCCTCCCTGGTAAATAACAGCCTACTGGTTAAGACTATATACTGCCATCAGTGATAAGTGTCTGTGTAATGAGCCAGACTCAAAGACACTGTTGTACAATGGATGATAGATATGCAACTGCTAACAGTGTAAAGGATACTGTCGGGGACTTTGATGACATGGCCGATGCCTTTCCACAGCGGAGCCAGGTCTCCCTTGTACCTCAAGCAGATCTCGTCACCTTGCATCAGCCGCATATCTGTTATTGATATGATGACATACATTAGTTAGACACAACCTCTTTGCTCAAAATAACTCGCTTTTAAACTAAGATCGATGGGCTATGATCAAATGATACAGTACCGTGCACAGACAAAAAACAAAACAAAACAAAAGACAGAACAAAACCAAGCACACATGCCACCAAAAGATGCAGGGTTGGGTAAGGTTGCGTGCAATTCTCAGGACTGATGGGGGATGGGGAGGGGCTCTATCTGAACCACAGAACCACTGGGAGAAAGTCAAGCTCAGAGAATTACCACCTGAATCCGTCTTGGGTAGTGTGAAATAGGCAATCCGCTTTTTGTTCAGCCCCAGGTCCCACCTGACTGTAATATTGTCTTGGGTCTGCAAAAGGGAAAGAAAAACTAAATAAATATAAAGTCAATTAATAATAATGAGGTCAAAGGCATAAAGTTACAGCACCTTGGCATTATTCCTGTAACCCTGAAGACAAAATAGAGTTTAATCAACATGCTTCGCACAGAAAAATACATCTTTATGTGGTCCGCATCACAGCTGAAAGAGGGAAAGATCCTCGTGGTGTGCTTCACTTTTTAAGACGTCCGGTGTGATCACAGCATAGGAATAAAATCCTAAATGTACACTTGAGACTATATGATGGGTTTATAAACAAGTTCTTATGTTAGAGTTAGTTTGCTACCTAGAAGGGAAGTTCAGGTACCTGGGACTCCTTAAGCTTCTTGTCGTAGTCAGCCTCCAGTTTGACCAAAGGGCCAAAGATGTTTTGGTACTGGTAGGCGTCCTCATAGCGCAGCAGCACATGCTGGGGCTCCTCGTCCACTCCAGGTTTCTCCAGGTCCTCCAGGGTGGCAGTGGGGTTGTCCTGAGATGAAACGAAGTCAAAACAACCTTCAGTTCAAAGTATATCACACACTCAAACTGCAGCTGTCAGTTACAAACCTTTAGAATGTGCTTGCAACAACAACACAACATTTCTCTGAAAGTGTAACCCTGGAGGAGAAGCCTCCCAGCCTGTCAGCTATATACCTTCCAGAGCTCCTCCAACTTGTTGATCTGCTGGGCGGTGATCTGACGGGCTCGAAGCTGCTCCTGCTCTGACGGGATCTTCACCAGCCAGGACAGAAAGCAGCGGTCCTGGATCAGCGGCTGCCACTGTGAACTGTCCCAGTTGATGTCCTTCAAGCTACTCTGGCTGGCACAAGGCTGCCTGCATGGAGATACAAGATTCATACAGAGAGACACTTAACTTATGTGTGGTGTTTTTACAGTTAAAAAATACCTTTTTTAATAAGTGACTTTATAAGATGCGCATTGGTTGGATTCTAGTTTTTTGTCATATTATAAACGCATTTACACTTTTTATGTTTAGTTACATGTTGGTCAATTTGTGATGTACCACCTAATTGTAATTTACATAATGTACCCTACAACTGTGCTGGGGGTTTATGATTAAGTAAAACTCGGTTTTTATTCATTATTTTGACATGAAACTTTGATTGTCTATCACTGTTAAAGGATTTTTTTTTATCTTGTCATAAACTTTTATCAGCTGGTTACTCTCAAATCTGGCTGACTATTTATGCATTTCAGGGACTCTGCATCGGTTTCCTTTGCTGCAGGATGGAAGGCAAGTTATTAATATATTAAGTCGTACGGCCTGAAACATGAACAAATCTCTTGACAACTTCCTGTTTAAAAGCAAGTATTTGCATACTGGACAAGGCAGTCACCTGCCAGTACTCACCTGCAGAGTAGCACCACCACAGAATCAGCCTTGGCAGGGATGAAGCCCAGGAGGAAGACGTTGCGACAGCCGCAGTTGTAACACTCCAGCACTGTCTCACCAAGCGGCCCATCTTTATGCAGCGTCACCTCTTTGCATTTTGCTCTCACCAAGTGGTTCACAATGTGACTGGAAGTCAGAGAGTGGGAATCAAACAACTATGAAAATTATCAGAAACACTTTGATCTCAGTGACGTTCGTCCTGGTGGCATTGCTCCAGAAATCTACTCATGGTTTGCATTAAAACATATATTGAACCTCAGTACAAAATCAAGACAGACAAAATCATTCACTACTCAATTACGAAAAATATACTTTATAAATCGTCCAATGGTTTATCCCCAAATACATTGCTTGTTAATGTCCCAAAGCTGATACATAAAACTGGACCTACACTGTTTCCTACCAGTGCAACTGCAATGAAAATTTATAAAGAATCAACATCAAACACACAAAAACCAGTCTGTGTGGCAAAAGTCTGCCTGAATGTGATAACTGACTAAGTTCAGTGACAGCCATATTGTAAAAATGTAATAGTCCACAATAATTGTGGTATTTTCTTTTTATTATTATTATTATTATTATTTTAGCTAATGTAAGTGGGATCTTTACATGTTTTGGTCTACATCAGCAGATTCATATTCTGGTGCTTTTATTTGGGGCAACAAAGTAAACATGAGTAGACTACATACCTGCCAGATGTGTTGCCACGTCCATTACAGAACCACTTCTTGCTCGTATTGCAGTACACCACACAAGCTGGATCGTGGATACCACAGTAACTGAAAAATAACAATACATCAAGACAGCATCTTAATTACTGCAGTATTTATTTAGCCAAAATACTACATGAATACAGGACCATGTCTAAGCAAAAGCAAGGCCATGCCAAACTGACCACAGGCTGAATTACAAAATACGGACACACATAATTTTAAATGTAAGAGGAGATGGCATATTGTATCAGACATGTAATATTTGTTTTAAAATAATTCAACAGTAATTGTGTTTTCACATTCAATTTCTTGGAGTTATGCTCTCTCCTTACATATAGAGCTCCAACACACTCCTAGTGAAAGTTCTATTTGTGTCAGTGTCAAACTAGTTTTTCTTGTTTAACAACTTAAAATTAAAAATAAGTGTGTGTGTTATCTTTATACAGGGTACACACATTTTATGGTCAGAATTTTAAAACTTTTCCATGAGTTCTCAAGGACCCATAATTTCTTGCCACACCTGCATAGTGTTTTTCAAACATATCAGATTCAACTCCATTCAGACATAATTTCAGCAGGCTGGCAGACATTGAAACAAGGAACACAGGGAGTAAATGAAAAAAATGTGCATGATGGTTAACAAAAAGTTGTTGTACAGACATATAGTAGAGCGATATTACGTCTTCAGCGCCAGAAAACAAATTTGCTATATGTTACATTACGTGGAAGAGATTACTGTACTACTACTCATTGCACACAACAAATTTTCATGACGTTTCCAAAACTTTGAGTGATTTATACTAATTCCAAGACTTTTACAGGCCTGGATAATATGATTGTGAAATTCTATGAAGTTTCCAGGTTGTCCATGATCATGGGAATCCTGTTCATAATTAGTTTTAAATACTCCTGACCTGGAACTGTCCATCCAAACCAACTATCCCAAAGTCAATCAAATTTTTAACAATAATAATATATTTACCCTTCACTTTCCAATACCTTACACTGCAAATTTCTCAATAGCTGTTAATCAAGCAAAAACCATTTCCCAGATGTATGCATATTATTGTATTTTTTTTTTGTGTATCATTTTATGTATGCATACAGGAGTGTAAACTATGAAAGTTGTGAATCATTTTCTGTTAAGTAGAACAAAATGAGCACGGTGTTGTACCTTCAATAATGATCTGAAACCTGACATTGCAGCGGGATGGTGTGTTGTGTGTCATTTCTGATAATGTGCAAGTCTGGCATAGTAAGATTTGTAAACTTGTGCAGTATGCTGTGCTTATGAGAAAAGTTGTAACTGTTAGATAGGATCTTGAACACTGATTGAATTCTCTATTCCCTAAGTGTGGCATTTAAGATCAACTACAACAACAATAAACACTATAAATACAATAATGCGTATCATCCAGAAAACAACAACAACTCTGATGGACTGCAATCACTTCCTCAGCTATCTACAGTAATCTGACATCCTGACATGATGTGGCTGCTGTCAGAGTACCTGCATGCGTGCACAGGCAGGTCTTTGGTGTAGTACGTGTCTTCTTCATCCTCCTCAAAGTTGAGCTCTGCCAACAGCTGGCTGGCTTTGGCCACGGAGTCATCCACCCCACCGTTGTGTAGACCCTCATCGGGACCGTTTACCTGTAGAACAACACAAGATTTACCAAACAAACTGAATGCTAACGATTAACAGCTAGCGGCTAGGAGACACGGCGCGGAAAATACAGTTAATTTAAAGTTAATGACACACTGTCAGTGCTGTTAACTATTCTCTTTGGTCATTAAAGTTACACATGTGTATCCGGTTTGCTGCTAACAGTTCAAAACAAACATGTCAAGACACCTAACGATACTTTAGGAGTTTAGTTAACGTGCTACCTTGCAGCGAGCTAACGGTTACAGCTAGCTAACATGAAGCAACAGTAACAGCGGGCTAGCATGCAACGCTGTGAGCTAACCTAGCTAACTGCTGCTAACGTCAGTAAACCGCGCTTTATTGTGTCTTCCTGTTAAAATGAAAGCCTCAGACCTGGCTGTCCAGCTGGCTCTGAGTCTGCCCTTGAGTTTGCGTCTGGCTGGGAAGGGTGAAGTCGGTAAAGTCATACTCGGAGCCCTGGGTGTCTGCTCCGAGCAACTCCGCTTCCTCGGTGTCTAGGAAGGTGAGGGTCTGGGAGCTCGGCCCGTACGCCTCCACACTCATCTCGACTCTCAACTTTCGCTTAACTGAGCGGTTTCCGGTGTTCGTCTAAAGGTAAACAAAGTCCTCACAGTGTTTGTTTATCGAAATCTGGTTCAGAGGCCGAAGCTCAGAGTCTGGATTTGAACCCAAACAAAAATGGAACCGATCAGAACCTGGAAAGCTCCAGCAGGTCCGACAGCGGCGGTGACGAACTCCCTGCGCCGCTCAACGTGTGACGTCCACACTGTAGAGGATCATCAGAGCAGAGGGAGCTCTCACTCTGATCTTATTTCCGGGTATCAAAACACAACAGTGGACCTCTGCAGGGCGAATCGGGAATTACCAGTGGTGGAGGAACATTTACCTATTCACTGTAGCCTATTAAGTACAATTTTGAGGCACCTGTACTTTGCTGGAGTATTTTTGTTATTCTACTACTCTGTAATTCTACTGCCCAACATTTGTGGAAGCAAATATTGTAGCCTTCTTTTAGACTTGCATGATGGACCTACATTTGTGAAGAGCTTTTCTAGTTGTTTGTTTTCACACAAGGAGTCATATCCATCCACACCATAGACTGTATATAAAGACTGACAGCATGAAAGTTCCCTCAAAATGTAACTTTTCAATCTTGATTGCCCACCTGGTGTCTGAGCGCAGTATAGGTCATAGAGCCCACCCCTCCATGTTATTGAAAGGGACACAGGCCAAACTAAAAACTCAAAGTACACTCCAAATAATTTTTTCCCAAAGATAATTTCTGTCACTGAAGGTAGTTCTCACCACCCTGATGTTTGTTCAAGTGTTTGTTTTTATGATAAGTTCAGTTTTAATGACAAATAACTGAAGAGTAGCGGAAAAATAATGGTTGTAATAATGGACACAAAGACATTACTTGTAATCCTTTAATTCTCTTTATTTCAAAGCCTCTCCTTTTGTCAAAGCTGAGATTACTTATTGTAACGGTGCTTTGTTAATGTCAGAAGCAGAAGACGACACCTTTCAGAGGAGTCTCCCTAGACAGAGAAACTCACAATAAATCACAGAGCCATAATGTTAATGTACAACAGAGCACACACCAAGATAAAAAAGTATTTTTGAGGTAGCCACACATCTGACTGGACAGCATCAGTAATATATCTTTGAACTGACCCGCTGGGTATTTTAAGGCCTTTTCATAACACACATAAACAACAGCAAGGCACAGGAAAGAGTCCGGTCAGAGGTCACCTCATATATGTAAACTTGAGGCTTTCCCTTTTGTGAGAGAACATTTAGGGGCATCTTCTCCACATCCTTTTCAAATCTCAGCACTCAGAGAGCCACATAGTAAAATATCAGCACCTGTGAACTCAAGAACTACAATCTGCCCATCATGAGAGATTCTTAAACCTCAAAAACAGTATGTAGAACATAAATATTTAGGTCTGAGAATAAGTTCAGCTCGGTTTAGCTCAGTGCCTCAGGATGCTACTTTGTGGTAGAATCTGTGGTGCTGAGTAGTAATTAAAATGACACACACTGCTAAAAATATGCCAAATTACTCAAACTCACTGGCACTAACTTAGCTGATGAAAAAAAACCCACTTCTGCTGCAGTACTAAGCTCAGTGTTAGTTTCCTAAGACTAGCTAAGACCGTTTACAACTATATCCGTGTTTCCCACAGACAAATTGGTTTTTTTTTGTGGGACACACAGGGTGCTGAAGCAGATTGCAGACCATTCACTGCTAAAAAATCTACTAAGAAAAAAAATCAAACTGAAGCTGGATTTGGTTACAATCCAATAAAAGCAGAACCTTTACACCTGGGAGACCCATCATCACAGACACAGTTTGTTAAACAGGTCAAAACAAAACAAAGCACAGAAAAATAAAGCAAAAATCACCCATAAAGCATACCTCACATGCACAATTCTAATCATTGGGGGGGGGGGGGGGGTTTTTAAAAATGATGCCTGTATGTCTGGAAAGCTAAATATTTCAAGTTAAAGTGACTGAAAATAAAAACAAAAAATGCAAGGATTTAAGAAGCTAAAATTGCTGTCCATAGTACAGATTACAGAAAATGTCAAAAAGAAAAAAGAAAGTGCAACAGAAATAAAATTATAGGCCCAACTCTGACTGAACCGAGAGTCTAACTTCATCAAATCAAATCCTCAGGTAAAATAAGCAGCTATATCTGATTCAATGAAGGGAACAACGGAAAGCTTTCATCAAGGAATAACAATTAGGGCTGCTCAGCTGCAGAAGGAAATTTAGGATTTGGGTCTGTAAGACAAAAATTGCAGGTTTTATACACAGTTCGAAATAATTAGTAGTTCGTTGAAATAACACGTTTGTTCAGTTATTTGAAAAGAATATTAGAGAAATACAATTTATATTGTGTATTTTGTTGAGTACACGTTTAAACATAATTCCCTCGGAGAAAATTCAGTTTAATTTAATCTGGAAATTGCTGTGGTAGTAAAAAACAATACTCAATCTTTTGTCAAATAAATGTGTAGCCATAATACAACTTTGATTAACCTAAAATGACTAACCTTGAGATCTGTAAATAACATTGCACAGCCTGGGGGCCAGATCTCAGCGAGGTGGATTTGTGGGGTTTTCTGTCAGAATTGGGCCATCAAACTGGGGGAAAATGAGCTGGAACCAACCCGTTCCCTGATTTAAATAACCTTTGTAAAGAAGGCAAAATTACAACTTCTTATAAAGAAAAAGGACTCACGAAACAATTCAACATCAAGTGTGAAACAGCAGGTAGGTTCTAGAGCAGCTGGGAAAAGCTAACTAAAGGAAAACTGAAATTAGCAAACACAGTTTACCGCAAAAACATTTCTACTTGACCATGTAACATTTACATTAAACATTTATATAACATTTGTGACAGTAAAATATTGACAGAAATTCAGAATTTGAGGATGAAGTCTTATGAAAGTCTAATACTGTATAGTGCATTCAACTTTCTCCCCAAATGTGACCCCTATAACCATTTTAATACCCCTAACCCTATAAGGTGCATTCATAGGAGTCACACTTGAGGTTACAGGTTGTAACATCTGCCATATTACAGACCTTCTGCATCTCTGCTGCATATAAACAAATGTGGTGAAATTTTGTGAATGTTTTTCACATATTTTTATCCCCAAAATCGGATATTTATGTTGAAGGTGAAGGTGGAGGGACAAAAGCTTACGTTACAAAGTGACTGATGGTTGTCTTGAGACTCCTATTTTATCTTCTCACCACTGGAAGACATTAAAACAGCTGAAAGACAGGGAAAAACACAAAGCAAAAACCCAAGACAAGAGAAACAAACACTACATTGAAGTTTTCATTTTGTCCAAGTAAAATCAACAACAACAACAACAAAAAAGAAGAAGTTTGGCTACTTGTGGTTAAGTGCAATTTCTCTTGTGTGGTGAGGGCTGGAGAAGCTGGTTGGCATCTGGAGGTCACTTAGAGGAAGTGGTGCTGCTGGCAGTTGATCTTCTCTTCTGCCTGGTCCAGAAGCTCCAGCATCTCCTGGATGATGGCCTGCAGCGCACGGCCCAGGTCTTCCCCGCTGTAAGGCTTTCCGAGAGGAGGCACGTGAACGAAGGCAGAGCGACCGTGACTCAGGTAAAGAGACGTGTAGTAGGTGAAATCACACAGATACCTGTCAGGAGAGAGAGCATGGCATCAAAGGAAGGACCTGGCTTTGTTCAGTGGAAGACATGATAAAAATGACTTACTGGACACAAGTGCTTTACACATTTATTAATAAATTTCACCAAATACATCAAAAGTAGTTGTTAATGGTCCCTCTGGTGTTCCTGAATCGCATGTACAATAGCAACCAACAGTTGATGCGCTGGGCACTTATGGCTCAAAACTTTAATATTGACATTCGTCACAAAAAGGGACATGACAATGTTGTGGCCGATGCCCTTTCTCGTGTGCCTTAGGATGGCGTCATCTTAAGGGAGGCGGTGTTACATGCCATTGGGTTTTGCATTGTTACTTTCCCTGACATGCTTCACCTGTGTGTGTGTGTGTATGTGTGCTTCTCTTGATTCCACAGTGCAGCTCACTAATGATCAGTGCCTGATTACTCTTGCTGAGAGCAGCTGTGGGCTGTGGGCAGAGCCTATATTTGTGGCTGCATGCCCTGCTCATATCTCAACCAAGACACCTTTGTGTTGTTTTGAGTATCATTTTTGTAATTAAATGTTTTCTTTTTGCAACCAGCCCGGTGTGCGTCTCCTTGTACGTTGCGGCATTTGAGCCAGTCGTAACTTAGTGTTCGGTACATTTTACAATGTGAACATGCATTTACTTATAAAGTTGCCAAGATTAGCCATGCACACAGGTGTACCCTAAGCTCTCATCAGCCAGATCACAACATCAGCTGGCATTCTTTCTTTCTACACTGCACCAGATATGCCCTTAGAGGACAATTAAGATTTATTGAATTGAACCTTTCTGCATTATGGAACACAGTTCAACAGCATCACAAACTGCAGCCTCCAAAATCCTCATCCCAGAATCTTTTTGTGAATTATAATTATAACTGCTGATTTTATATGCTAGTTCGCTACTCCTCTGTTCTAGATAAGCACAGACTGAATTAATTTGAGTTCCTGTTAAGCAATAGTACATCACACTTTTACTCCACACTTTGTTGCACACAGTTTCTTTTCAGCTATCTGTTAAACTAAATACAACTCATAATCCAGACGGTTAATGCTGTTTACGGCTGATTTGTGTGTTTAACAAAAGCCACTTGAATTTGTTTGCATCTCCCCTGGAGCCGAAGCACGTGACCAGGAGTTGAGTGGAGGAACAAACGGTTGACAAATAAGTAAAATAAAGTAAATAATTACCTTCCAGCATCTTTGGAGACTGACACAGCTACTCCCAGCCCTGAGGAGGTCACTCTCTTACAGACTGACTCCATGTCAATAACTGAGTTGATACAGTCCGGGCCTCCCACAATGCAACACTGTGAATCAGGACAGAAGCTGCTGTTGTCCAGGCCCTTGTAGCCGTGATTTCTGCCGCACTTTTCCAACGTGACAGTGGTGGCCATACCTGAGACTCCAACATGAACTACCAACTGGCCAAAAAAGGAAGAAATAAAGACAAAAGACCGGATTAAGAAAAAAAATCACTGCACAAAATAATCACAATATATCTGTGGCAGCTGCCTTTTGACCACTCTGCTCATTTGAAACTGAGGTGTCTAAAATGAGTGGAAATGTTCCTATACTAGACCCAAAACACAGATCTGAACCTAAGAACAACTCCAAAGCAGCCGATATGAAACCCAAGTATTTATTAACACATATTTAACGCCCTCATGAAGAGCTTGCGTCGGAGCTACACAAGCCAGTAATTTGTTGCATAATTTGATAATTATGTTATTTAATTTGGTACAGCATTTGTTGCACAGATTTGATTTTATCTGAGTGTTCTCACAGCCCAAAGGATTACAACTTACACATGCTTTTAAACAAAACCCGAAACCTAAGACAGTAAAATCAGACCAAAACTGGAAGTGAGGCAGACAACGAGTTTCTGTTTTGCACCTTGAAAAGTAAATAATGTGGAGAGATTACAACATGTTCTCCTCTTACCAGCGGATGATACTTCTTCCATAATGACGGAACCAGACTCTGGACTGTCTGGTACTCCACAGGAACCTCGGACACATGCAGGTCTACTTCACTGCCCAGTCCGAGCTTTTTCAGTTCCTGTCAGAACAAAAAAACATATAAGCTAAAATACTTTGTTGCACTTTAAAATAGGTGTTTTTGTCCTGAGCATATAACAGTGATAAGGGTGATACACATGTTATGAAAGTGTAGTACATAATCTTGACAAACAAAATGAATTATTTAATATATTTTCTTCAACTATGTATGGGATTATTAAATTAACACTGCTCATTGCTCTCTTTGTATATTCCATACGCGATCATACTTACTGCACACTGACTGCTTATGTGTCCCTAAAATATGTCCTTGCCTTTGGTTGGTTTTAGCTTGCGGTCACTAAGGCAAAATATTGTCTTGCCCTGTCAATAAAGCTCACGAGCTGCACACACACTGACTTATCCCACACAATGGACACTGCATGATAAATTCCTCCAGATCTAACTTCACCCATTATGTTAATGGAAATCCTTGGATTAGAAATTTGCACAGACTCTTTATACTCTTTATCAGTATCTTGCAAATTTTGTCCTCTTCTTGTTAAACACTGCAAAGATGTTTGCATTTAAATACATTTCACACACAGGTGTTATTCATATATATATATATATATTTTTTTTTTAATTGTTGGTTTGTATTTTATTTTATTTATTTTTATGTATTTTTTTTATGTAATTTTATTTTTTCACTTTTACCGATACTGCAAAATATGATTCTAATATGAAGACCATATGGTCCGGTGTTTCTGTGAAATCTTAAATCGAGCAGTTAATGCCTGCCCTTTTTTGCTTTTTCTTTGAGGACAGCTGTCTCTCACCTATCCTGTCCTTTACATATAACATAATTCTTCACTCAAATTGAGATATCTGAATTATGAAAATAGAAATAATAAACTGCAGCCTTTTTCATAAATAGTATGGGAAAATCAAGCAATAACAGATGCAGTCATACATGCTATAATTAAGATAAATCTATGTCCAATTCACAGCCAGTGGACTGACACCTCCCCCAGTCCCCCTGCAGGACAAATAGCCCTGGACACTGACCCCTACTTGTATTGAAAAGAGGCTTGTTTGACCACGTCTGTGACCCTGCCACAAAGCGGCCTTTTGTTTGCCTTTAATATCCTTATCAAGTCCGTCTAGACACCCTGACAACCACTAACATCCCCCACATGCAGTTTCCCCAGCAGGACACAGAGAGCCTCCAACACGCTGCTGCACCGTGTGAAGCCGGCCGGTAATTATCAGAGCATCTTGTAACGGCCACAAAAACAGGCTCACGTTGGATATTCATTTTTGGAAACAGTCACACGTGCCCTTGTTTAATTACAGCTGCTAGCAACTCAACATAAAGACTATTTCAACAGACTGTCAAGTTTTGGCTAAAATGTTATTCACTTTTTTAAGTTGTGTGTACCACATTTAAAATGTCATCAGTGGTGATGTTTTGAAATTATGACAGTCTTGTTTTAATCCAAGAACCTGCTCATACAGAAGTAATAGAGGTTTAAAACACACCTGTACTGCTACCCAGCTGGCGTTGACCGTGTGCTCTCCAAATGGCCCAAAACCTGCAAAACATTCAAGTTATTTTGTTTGTGGTCCATGGTCACATACAGTTAACAAGCCTGCTTGGTTTCTACACATAAGGACGAAAAATTAGCTTTTTCACAACAGAAATGAAATGCAACCATGAACTATTTGTTTTTCCAACATGAACAGAAAACATTTTTAGTGGGGTCACTGTGACAACAAGGACAAAAACAGAAAACAAAGCAAATGCAAATACATTTAATTTTGCAGAAGCAGACATATGAATCTAGTTTAATTTCCAAAAGACTATGAGCCATTATACACAAGTCTTACTGTGTCTTCTGTGTTGTTATGGCTTGAATAAAAGTTATTTTATTTTATTTTTTATTGTATGACTGCTTGATACTATCAAAAATGTATTGTTTGCTAAATATGGCCTTAGACTGTGAACAGTATACAGACATAAACCTCATGAAATACTTTCTTTTCAGAAAAAATTAACACTTCTGTAAAACAAATTCAAATGTTGACAGTGTTGCAGCATGCTGCTTTCCCTGAATTACCAGATTAAAATCAATCACTATCACTAAAAGTCTGGCCATGCACCACTCCATATGACCTATAAAATCACAGCAGCAGCCTATGGATATTCACTCAGGCTTGTTTATGTAGGGATCTATAAACTGATCCCCTTCCACCACCCTTCCAAGGGTCAGCCGGTCCCTGGGGGTCGGGTGGAGGGGGGATCAGTCTGTCTGACAGGCTGCTGAAAAGGAGCAGAGTGAGGGGCCGGCAGCTGCCAGCCGGCCCGCTATTGTGAAGGTGCTGTTCCCAGGCAATCTACACGTCTTGTATCAGCTGGGAGTGCCAGCCTCTGCACCCCTTTGTGTCTGAAAAGTCACTGCTTCTGCTATCCTCCACAGATTCGATGTTCAAGACTGTGGTTTGTGCTCTTATAAAATATTATATTTCCGTGACTGGAGGTGAAGTTGCATTGAATAATGTTTTGGGAAAACCATTTGTTATATATCAACATTTGCTGATAGATTCAAAACCACCAAAATCAGTGCTTGGAATGTCTTATTATCTAATTAATTAATAGTAATGCAAAAAGTGTTTCCTAAAATGAAACATGTAAAGCAGCTTTTATGACAGATTGGATGTACACTGAAATACCAGTTCTAGGCCCAAACTTTGTAATGCAGAGCAATATGATTAAATCTGAAATAAAATGGATGAGCCTACATAAACAGACAAATAGTGCACATTAATAATGGAACACAATTATTGCTTAATTTTTTGTAATAATGTCATATACTTTTAACCACCAGCTCCACAATGACACCATGTCTGAGCAGAGGCCTGATGTTGAGATCAAGTCCAGCTGTGAAACTCACAATACAAAGCCATGACGAAAAAACACTCAGGCACTCTTATTTTGGAAGAAGAATTGAGTTTTCACTCTCTCAAAAAATATAGGGTCACATCCACAAGAATTTGAACTAAAGATTGCACTTCTATGGTTTTTCTATCTCTAGTCTATTATTCCTAGAACATGTATTAAAATTAGAGTTAATAAGGAGGTTATAGTTTTGATATCACGATAGTAATAACAACCAACAGATAATAAAAAACCTAATAGTAATGTTTTAGATTACTTTAGTTGTATTGTCAACGAATAGAAAAAACAGCTGCGTTTCTATCATCAATATATTTAACAACGAAATAAAACAATTGCTAAATCAGCAACGGATTGTGCTAACATGATATTTCTCCTGAATGTTGTCAGTATTTATTAATGTTCAGCGTTAGCCTACTTGTTTATTGTTTGACGTGGCCTTAAACAGGAAACAACAACAAAAAGATTTTCACATGGCTCGTCAGTAGCACTAATTCTGTATATTGAATATGAAAGAGCTGAACACCGCTGTGTTACGTCGTTAGCTGTAAACAAAACGTGTCATTAAACTGTCTCCACATGCAGCGGAGTGGAGCAGTAACAGCCTGACGCCATTGCCGTTAGCAGCTGTCATCTACATAACTTTTCCTCCACTTCACTCTGGTGGTCGGTCCGCCGACAGACACAACAACGGCAGTACAAACAAGACCAACCTGTAACGACCACAGTCCGTTTGCTGTTGTCCATCTCCTGTCCTGTCACAGAGGATCCGTTGGCCTTTTTCGGTCTTTATTTTGCACCAGGACCGGAGAGAGAGTCGGTACCCTCCACAGCTGACGGCTCCGTCTCCCAGACACAAATAAGCTCACCGGCCGTCCTCGCGCTACAAGATGCGTGAGACGTGACGTACTTGCGTCACACAAAGGTGACGTCATAAACAAATAAATAAATCAAGAGTGCAATTAATAGGAAGATAATTTTTTTGGTTGTTTTTCTTATATTTTGTTTGCAGTGTCCTATTTCCTCTTTGTTCCATAACTGAATTTGTAAGTGTATAGGCTGTTAAACACAAATGTAATTCAGGTCGTGTTTTTATATGTCTATTCTCCTTTTCTATATTTTGGTATTTTATATTCTACCCTTTAAAATGTTTTAGTCTATGTTTTATATAGAATATATATGCACTGAGCCGCTGTAACAAGTGAAATTCCCCGATGTGGGGACAGTAATGACTATCTTATCTTAAAATACAAAATATTTGTGATGGTGGAATATCCCACATTTGCTAATTATTTCATGAGTATAAAGTGACATAATACCTGTGAAGTTGAAATCATTAAGATAATAACCATAAACTGCTACTATAATACCATTTGGAGGAAAGTATCTCCAACTTCTTCGCGCTCCACTGTATCTAAAGCTAAAGACGATTTAGAAATGTGTCGCAGGGACTGTTCTTGCCTGCAGGGGGCAGCAGCCTTCATTACGCACCGCAACACAGAATCAACTCATTACTAGAAGCAGAAGAAGAAGACCAGGCGGCAGCGAAGTCGTGTAACTGACGGGCTGAGACAGCAAGTGAAACACAAATTGATAAATAGAAACTACAACAATGGTAAGTGTATGATAGAGTAAATGTAAGAGCTGTATTTTACATTTCCAGCAGCCCGCCTGCTACTAAGCTAACTGTATTAGCAGCACCGTAGCTCTCTGTTACAATGCTGCTCGTTATGCTAGCTAAGTGAAGCTAAGGTAGATACTTCGGCTTAATTAAACATGATTAACTCAAGGTGGATGTGTTTTACATGCCGACTTCACATGCACTCTGAAAACCTTTATATCATGCCGAGGACGGTGATACAGTCTTATTTAATTTTAAACTAAATTGTAAATTGTTTTAGCCGAGCACAGCAGCAAGTATGGGCAGTTGTCGTGACACTACAAAGACACTATGCAAATATTTTCTAAACTTTTTGAAAGTACATGCCATTAGAAGCTGAAAATAACAGCTGTCCCCTCACCCTCTTTCAAACACTTTTGGGGGAATTATCTGTGCTCCAAGATATCTGGCTACATACTAGCTATGTATGTCTTGTTCTCTGTTATGAAGGTGAAAATTGTAGTTCTGGCAGTCACGTTTACTCGGGTTATTAAATAATGTTGATGGCTGGTGGATTCCCACTTGTAACCTGTTTTTTTTTTATTTTTTATTTTGCAGCTTCCACTATCTCTGCTGAAGACTGCCCAGAACCATCCCATGGTAAAGAGACACTGAGCTCTTTCTGCTGTCAAGGAGCTTATGTTGGCACTGCAGATGGGCAGCAAGTTGGCATATTTTAATGTCGATTACCTACACATGAATTTAAAACAGTTTATTGTGCATTACATGTAAAGTATGTGTCAGTGTATGAAATCAGAAAGTCATCTGTGAAAAAGTGCTCACAGGCTGAAAGTAGTCAAAATCATTCAAGATATATTACTTTATGTAAAACTGAAAAGCAAGTTTTAGTCTGTCATCCAATCAGTTTACAACAAACCGAAGGCAGTTCCTCAGTTTTGGCTGTCTGCTTCCTTTTGGCTTCATTTACATTTTTATTATCTTACTATGTCATTTTCAGGTTAAATTTACATATTACAAAATAAAACTCACTAAATTACCTCAAATCCTGGCTACCTTCTGAACTTCCAAATCTAATTGGCTAAAGTTCAGCTTGTTTGTTTTTGCTGTAATTGTAATTTTAGAGTCGCCAAGACTCTTAAAGCAGCTGATTGTTTTTGTGTCCTTTTTCCCCTCAGTTGGTGGAGCTGAAGAATGGAGAGACATACAACGGTCACCTGGTCAGCTGTGACAACTGGATGAACATCAACCTGAGAGAAGTCATCTGCACATCGAGGGTAAAGCTGAGCTCTGGTCTCACACCTTTGCTGTCATTAAACCTGTAGACAACGCTTCTTTCTGCGAAGAGGGAAAGCAGACATCTCTGTCCAGTGTTAACATCAATCTCTAGCTGTAGTGTTGTCTGCAGAGCCCCCTGCTGTAGATATAAACAAGAAAGAAACAGAGTGTTTGTGGCCAGTAACCAAAGAGTCTTCTGACTGTCACTTCATAGTACACATATTTAAGATTTGTTTTGTTTGTGGCCCGTAAATAATTGCACACACAATTTGGGACATATAAAAGAAAACTGTCAAAAATGTGTCAATCACTCCCATCTAAACAGCACAACTGAAAACAATGCAAACCAGTATAAAGATAGTCTACAGACTTAAAAGATGTAAAGTGAAGCTTGTTGTGCACTCTCCCTTTTAACAAAATACAATGTATTTTTTGGACACCTCCACTCCACTCTAACAGGATGGAGATAAGTTCTGGAGGATGCCTGAGTGTTACATCAGAGGAAGCACCATCAAGTATCTGCGAATCCCAGACGAGATCATTGACATGGTGAAGGAGGAGGTGGTGTCGAAGGGCCGCGGACGTGGAGGCGCCCAGCAGAACAAACAGCAGGGAAAAGGAAGAGGAGGAGCCGGCAGGGGTGAGTTGAAATGCTCCCTGCTGATCAGGCATTTGTTTGTGTCTGCTGTCATAATGTGAATATCAGCATGTCATTTTTGGGTTGTTTTCTAATCTCTCAGCTATTATGAAGTCCACATACTCTCAGGAGCATCAAGAATGAATGAGTTCCTGTTGTCACATAAGCACCCTCTATATTAGGGTTGTGTAAAATTCTTGGATGAAATTAATATCAGGTGTGGACAATGTATTTTAAACAAACACAAGTATCATTCAAAGTAAATGTGTCAATATCTGTACTTGTGATGAAGGAAAATCCTCAATTTGGTAGCTAAATATTTCTTCCTCTTGTGATTAAAACGAGCTGAAGCTCAATTCCGAGCATGTTCTGTAAGTGCTTCTGTAATGAATAATAATATCAATAACTATAGCAACTTTTGATCAACCCATATCAATTTACATCTGGTTTAAGCCACACCCACTGTTGGTATAAATTGCTGATATTTACTCAGATTGAATCTGGCTCACATTGGATGACTGTTTTTTTACAACAAATCTGCCAAGCTGTAAATGAGAATATATTTGCACATGGAAATCTGGCCAAACAGCAGTTATCACAGCTAAAAAAATTAACATTTGTGTCTTTTCTTTTCTCTCCTCTGTCTCTCTGTAGGTCTGTTTGGCGGCCGTGGCAGAGGAATGACGGGTCCTGGTCGGGGCCAGCAGCAGCAGATGCAGCAGCAGGGGGATAAGAAAGCAGGCAAACCTCAGGGAATGAAGAACCAGCACTGACAAACAACATTACACCTTCAACAACACATCCTGTTATTCAGAGCGATTTCTCCTTCAATACACGAAGATAAATTAACTCTGGTGTTTCCTTCTGCTGTGATGTTTTTCAGAATTGACGGTTGCAGAAGTCACACTAGGAGAAATTAGGAGAAGCTGTGCTTTAGCACTGATTTTTTTTTTTTTAGCATTTTATAAGTTGGTATTAATATTATTTTTAGTATGACCATGTACCAGTGTATCAGACAGAGGTGACAGAATCCTATTCACGATAGTAATATGTATGATTACAACTTTTCAAGAAATTTTGTATCATAAATCCCATTGTATTAACAGTTTTTCTTCAGTTGAAACACTGGATTGAAGTTTTTATTTTCAGTGTTTTGTTCCCTTCTTTTTCCAGGTGTAGTTTTCATGGTAACGAAACTGCCCAGCCCCAACTTCTGTTGCATGAATATTTTTTAATGCTCTTTATTTTTGTGTTGTTTGTGACGTTTTGGGGTTTGTCTGCTGCGCTGTATGGTCAGTGGGTGTACCAGTACACTGGCAGTCGGGCGAGAATTCGTTCCCTGAAAATTAACACTTTCGTTAAGGCATTTATAAGATGACACAAAACGATGATTAGGATTTCCAGAAAAAAAGAAAAAAAAAGATTCTCATATTCTTAAAAGGATAAGTCCAATATATGTCAAGGTAGTTGGGTTTCATTTTATTTTTTGAACAAAAGACGATGTTGTAATTTATTTACATTGAGAACATGAGAATAAAAAGACTTTTGTTAAAGCGGTCATATTCATTGAAAAAAGGATCATCTTTGTTATCACTTAACTACAGCTGGCTACTCTGTTTTTCTGTATAAACAACCTGAAATCAAATTACAAAATTTTACAGCTACACTCATTCTTTCCCCTTGCATCAGTGTGTCCTTTAAATTCTATATAGATACTGTAGTTCTTGATGTATGTGAAAAAATAACAGGTGAAAGGTTATGTTCTAAAAAAGTGGACTTAGGACAGCTGAAAAAAGGTGCATGTGGACTATATATTCTAAAATAGAGATAGAAATTCAACATTGCAGTTTTCAACAAAGTCTCAGTTATCAGTGCTTTGATCACATAAATGATTTAATATATTTATAAACATTTAAACAATTTAAAAAATGTTACCGCCATTTCAGGACTGCAATCAGGCAAATAAAGTAAAAAATAAAATAAAATAAAAATGCACAAAAATATTATGAGAAAAGATATAATCAAATAACTTTATTGGACACTACCTCACTGTCCTTTCTCCTACTTGAGTAAAAATCAATTCATACTAAAAACAATGTATACTAGCATGACTGATCATGTCTCACACTGCACATGTGAAAAGTGATAACTCATTCAAATGATTAATTAATTAGTAACACAAATGTAAAAATTTCTGAACTTAAAAATCGCACATTTAGAGAAAACATAAGAACTCTGGCTGCTTACAGGTATACAGTTGTGAAAGGCTTCTTGCTTTCCACAGTTTTACATAAAAGCAGATACCTTTGGGGTTTTGTTGGCCACAGTGTGAGCAGATTTTAGATCGCAGGCCTTATAACATGTTATGTATTATTTGACATTTAAAAAATGTTATTTCATTGATACAATTCTAAGACTTAAGGATTTTATAGACATTTTGCTTACCATTTCTGGTTTTATATATTCTAAAGCTTAAACACACCCATATCCAGGCTTTCAAACATGCCTGTCATCACTCATGGGTGACATAACTCACTCTGAACATAGAGCCTTATAATGTGGGTTTCATTATAACCAAAATAAAAATACTAATGATAAAAAAAACACATAAATCAACAACATTGAACTGACCCTCTGCAATCAGTTCCAAACAATTGGCCATTTGTACTTAAATGTGTAATAAAATTAAAACTTAAAATAAAAAAGTATAAAATTAAAAAAAAGCAAAATGTGAAGTACAATTTTTTCTGTGCTAGTTTATCACACCACAGTGCAGACTCATCACCCTTGTTATGAGATTCTGGTGGTCAATTGCAAAATTAATTTCAACACAAAAATGTAATCCTGAAACAGATAATATAAAACAGTATATAGTAACAGTATATGCTTGTCGAAGTCATACAACATATTCCTGAGTAGATCCTGAAATTTTCTTTGAACAAGGCTCACACAGTAAATATTAAAATTATCTATAATATTCTGACAAAAGGCAGTAAATGAGTAGCCGGCTCTTGATAATAAAATACACAAGCCAGCATTAAAATCATGTTCAATCAGTTTTGGTATGCTTCATTCTTTAAAGTGCCCTTAATTGTTTTTCATCTTTCATACATAATTATAAAAGAAAAATCTTAAAAATAGAAAAATCAAGTACAAGAAAAAATGAAATCAGACTTGTTTGGGTGATGAGAAATTAAACTTCAATCTCTCAAATGTGGCTCATCCCTGCTTCATCCAGTCGTTTTTGGCAGCGACAGCGTATTTCCAGGTCTCCACAATCTGGGACAGCAGCAGATTTTCAGGAAACATTTCCTCCACGTAACGAGGCACATCCACTTCCTTACTGTCCATGTAGGCACCCACCGTCTCTTTTACACTGAGAAGATGGGAATTAATTTTAACACATTACCTTTTCAATAAGGACCATGTTTGCATACAGGAAAGCTAACAACAGAAAATTAAACCAACTACATCAACAACATTAAGGTAAAGCTCCAGCGTGATGGTAGTTTTACCTGATTTTCTACATTCTTCTGCATTTTGTCACTATTCCTTTAAATTTGATTCTTATTTTGGATGTAGATTGAGGCATTAAGATTTAGAGATTTAATCTGCACCTCTTTTCAGAGCTATTGGAGGGAATAACTGCATTAATAACAAAAGATGTTGTAACATGTTTACCTCCAGGTTGGTTTGTAGTCATCAATGGCCCTTATGCGGCCCAGACTCAACAGGATAAACTCATGCATCTCAAGCAACCATTGGTCCACGTTTCCCCTGGTCATAAAGCCTTTCAGCTCAATCTTGTCGTCCTCTGTCAGTGGCCTCAGGTACTCAGCTGAATAACCTGCAAAGGGCTCCTTTTTATAGACACATGACAGATTGTTTTAAAATGACTGAAATTAGTAAAAAAAAAAAATTGAAAACAGTATAAATGAATGGGTGTGAACATTACTACAAGAAACAAGTGTAGGCCACTGAAATATTTTGATGGTACGAAAAATACAATAAGGCATGATGGATATACTCTATGTATTAAGTCATTTTCTAATCAGTACTCTTGCTTTACATTTATCAAGCCCCCAAAATCCTGCAAAAGCAACACTCACCCTCTTGAGATGCAGCATGTTTTCAGATTTGAGGGAGGAGAGGAGTTGCCACAGAGAAACACAGTGTTTGAGGTTGCATCTGCCCAGAGCCTGAAGACACAACACAGCAGAGTAAAGCGTCTGAGAGCACACAGCAGAGACTTTTAAAATGAATAAACTTACATATAGAGTTTTGGGATAAAATTTATATTTTTGGGGAGCTTTATTTTGTACCTTATCTTACATATGTTTGTTGGGATGATTGACATAATTTAGTTAGTTGTAATGAAATTACCTAGAGATCAAAAAAGTCATTATTTTTGTGTACATAACACAACTACATAACATGATGTGAACTGCCTGCAGTGTTTGTAAATGTTTAGGTTAATTGGGTCATTCACGGCAGGTAAAGACAGTGAATCAATGTCATATGTTAATTTGTCTTGTCCCACTTTACGCATAACAGGAAAGTAGCTTTAATACAATTAAAGGACAGTCACACTATTTTTCAAGTCTGTCTTACAATAATCAGTAGTCGGGTGTCCAGGTAAACAGTGAAGCAGGTTTTTCTTGCTGCCAACAGTCCTCTTTTTTTACATTTTCTTTATACGAGATAACTTCCAAATGTTCTTCTTATAATACAAGTGAAAAATAAGCTTAGTGGCAGTTTACGCTGACATAAAATAACTGTTCTTCAGCTTTAAGAAACCTTAGAATTCACTCCAAACAAAGAGGCAGCATATGCATTGACCTGCAATATGTGACGATCTATGTGGTCGGCCATCTTCAGGATGTCCCGGAGGTAAGCAGCCAGAGGCATCATGGGATCACCACCAGTCATTGAGATGAAACCCAGGAGCAGCTCCGCGATCTTCAGTGCCTCACATACCTCATTGTAGGAGTCCAGCTCTCTGGACAAGGCATTGCAGGCCAGAGAGGACAGAACATCCTGAAGGAACAACAAAGCATGAATGAAGTCTCTGTAAATATGTGTACATCACATATGTCAAATTGTATTGTGAAAATTGGATGTTTAACTACAATGTCTGTATATGAATTACAATGGAGATTGGATACATGCCTTTACTCTAAATGTTGATCACAGATGAAATAAAGTGGTTCTAAGCAATGATTTTTACAACAAAGCAGCACTTTCAAAAAATGTAATCATCTGTGTTTGTATAATTTTCATCGAAGTGCGTCAGGTGATAAATCTGTCATACACCCAAAAACATCAATCGTGTTGGATCTTAACCCTGTACAATGCAGTTCTAAAGAATATTAATCAGTAACAGTTGTAACCAATACAGTAGAAAGTGAAATAACCCCCAAGTCTAGTAACTTGTGAAAGACATTTTCACTGTTTTCTAGTGTTTTATAGAGAACAAATACCCTGAAAATTAACTGTTAATGAGAACAATCTTTAGTTGCAGCCCTAGTAAAATCTTTCCTTAAATGCATGTTATATGTTTGTGTAATTGACTAGATAGATGTGAGATGAAACACATTTATGAGAAATAATAATGTATAGTGTAATATGTAGTCAGAAATTATAATTATGTTGCTTACTGTGCAAAAGTACTGAACAGGACTTCTTTATTTACCTGACACACTTTTTCTTTAACAGCTTTGAAAATGGTTTCATAGTCTCTCTCTTGTGTGTTGACCAGAGTGGGAATCCCCTAAAATAGAGCACACTTTAATAAAGTAGGGAAATAATGCTGTGAAACAAGACAACATAGGGCAGATACAACAATGACATAAAAAGTCAAATACAGTGTTACATTTTGATTCTTGAAAACCACTCATTTTGTTGTTAACCATCGAAATGAATACCATTTAGTTTAGGTTAGCAATTAATAATGTTAATATTAAAATAGAGTATTTAAATAATGTGTCTGCTCTCTCATCTTGGCTGACTGCAGACATCATTTCACGGGTCTAGGAGGGTCTGTATTGCTTATTATTAAAGCTTATGTTTGTCCATTTACACTCTTGTCATTTGCTTTCATCAATCCAGGCTGAGTGGACTCACTGTGCGGGTGATAAGGGGTTTTCCCTGCAGGAAGCGAGTGAGGATCTGATGCTGGATCCTGGGCAGGTCATATTGTGATATTGTCTCATGGCCTCGTTCCAAGCTGTATTGGCAATTGGATAAAACCAGAGGAAGCAGGTCCTTGTCCAGCTCATAGCGGATCACATGCTGCTCCGTTACCTCTGCCACACTCACCTTGTAACTGCTGCAGACACCAAAATGCAAATATAAACCTTTTAGTCCTGAAATGACATTTCTTTTTCCAAAATAATAATAATAATAATGTTTGAAAGCTGTTCCAGACTTTTGAAATACAGAAAAAAATGTTTTCAGCAAACACATTAAAATTATTTGTCCATAATATATTTATCTCCACAAAATTCACATTTAAATTCAACAATGTTTGAGTATCATTGCTGTGTTTTGTGTGTTTAGCTTGTTCTCTTAAGTTGTTGAAATAATCTAAATGTGCATTTTGGTTTGTAGATTTTTTTTTTCCAAACCCCTATTAGGCCTTGTTAAGGATAGGCCAAGGATTTGTTAAACTCAGACTGCTGTGGTCTTACATTAACCTCAGGTAAACTTTGGAAGATATTTTTACACAAAATTAAACTTATATTAGAAGTGTATTAGTAAAAGGCCAGTATGAATGGAAGAAATAATTACACCAAGCAAAACCTATTTTAATGTTCATATGGGCCCCTGATAATTGCTTTTAAAAAGACAAAATTGTGAACCTATCCTTAAAGGTACAATAACAATTTCTACTCTTTGTTGGACGTTTCTTCTCTTTTTTTTTGTAGCACTATGTGTCATTTTTACCTGCTATCCTCTCCTGTGTGGTTATCCACAGCGTTCACCAGCTCATTGTGTAGTGCCACCAAGTAGCTAACAAGCCCTGTGGCACACAGGCCTGCACCCTGCCGCCGAGGGAGGAGATACTGCAGGTCACTGTTAAGGTCCAAATCCTGGCCGCAAAATTCATCTGGGATCTTCATCTCATCTGTAAGGTGAACAAGACATAAAAATGATTCGCTATTTAAAATTTAAGATACTTCATTAGATTAAGTCATTTAATCAATCACTGTTATGCCAGAAACAACTGTTTGTACCAGCTATTACAGCTCTTAAAAAAAACACCACTTTGAATCCAGTGACATCTGTGGTATGTGGTCAAAATCACAATACTGAATGTTGAACATCTCTTCTCTTTTCTTGACTCAAACTTTTAATGAGTGGTTATTATCAATACTCAAATAAAATGGTTACATCTTCACATATATAGCGATTTTAACAAGACAGTAGCTGTATTTGAAACCATCCCCTCATTCACTCACTCACTATTCAGTATGTAGTGTGTATTAACTAGTACACTTTATATTTATAGTGCGCTGGAACCCCCCCCCCCATTGCAGGTATTTTATAGTGCACTATGTAGTGGATGAAATTAACAGATGATAATTCAAACAACCCTACAAAATGGCAAACACACTATATTGCGTACTATATCTGTGATAGGGGATGGTTTCAAACACAGCTAGGGTTGTCCTCTTTCAGGAAACAAAGGGTCTTTACTTACTGGTAGTTACAGACACTCTGAGCAGATTCCATGTCGTAAGGAAGATGTTAATGTGTTTCTCAAACCATGTCCTCATTTCTGAAACAAGAGATGTTGGAAATATTACCTAGTTTGTACAATAAAAAAATGAATAATAAAAGAGAAAACTTTTAAATGTATAAAATGTAAGACATTTGTTGGTTTTCCTGTCCCATATCTCATCCCTCTTCACCATTTGTGAGTAAGTCTATTAGATTTTAATCAATTAAATATTGACATTTTGAGAACAAACAAGGCCTAGTCATTGCTCAGAGATATTACACCTGTACCTTTTTGCCCCTCAATGAACTCTGCGATGGAGCCCACTATCTGGTCAGTTCTGTTCTGGAACTTTCTCACCAAGCGTTTCTGCAGGATTAGGATGTCTGGAAGGAGCTTAATCTGCCGAAATTCTCTCTCCTGAAAAAGAAAAACAAGATTTAAGAAGACAATAATAGTGCCTTTACCAAAAGCTTTGTGTATAAAGTCATTAAAATAAATAATACTTTTGCTGATAATAATTAATTTTGCTGATCAAAACTAATTACTAGCTGTCAAAACAGAAAAAGTGACATTTTTATTCTGATTTGTTTTTGAAGATTACAGGGACAGTAAGTATTACTTCCCAAAACTATTTGGAAGTATGAGTAATGGGGATAAAAATGCAACTGTATCTCAACTTTGAGGGATGTATCCCATGGATTCCCCAAATGTCATGGCAAATTATTACTTTCATATTCTAAGATATCTTGTGGACATTTAGACTAAATATTGCATAAAAGAAAACTTCATGCAGTGTCTAAAATGAAAACAGTTTGTCCTCTGATTTTACACAGTCACTAAAATGATCCATCAGTTACATCATTGAATATCTGGAGGCCCTAGATCAAAGGTCAGGAGGTCAAAAATAATTAAAAATCCTGCTTTGGAAAAGAATACATACAACAAATTTCATAATCTGACTTCTAGTTGTCAAAATGTCTTGTTCTGGATCAAGCTGTTGGTACGTTGGAGTTGAATTTAAGGCCATGTAGTCACAAAGCCTTACACTTCACAGACATTCACCTTCTGCAGGAACCTCCAGAGAAGAGGCAGCTCCTCCTTTTGGTCAAACTGCTCCACAGTGTGTGTGAGGCTTAGCAATGAGAGCCTGTCCCTGCAGCTCCACACTGGTGAGCTATGGACTTGACAGCCCTGTGGCAGTGACGGCAGGAAGCTACAATCATCACCAGAGATCGTTCTCATGATGAAGTTGGAGGATACACGGGAGTCAGTCCTGATGCTTGCCTTTGCTTCTTGCAGGGATTGCTCAAGTTCCTTGACACAAAATATTGGTAGAAATAGAAAGAAAATTCACTGCCACAATGAAAAACATTGTTGTATGCAAAACATGAAAAAATTATATGAAGAATAGAATTAGATAATCACAATAAAAGCATCTTATAATAAAAGTATTCTCATATTGACATTGATGACTGAATAGATGGCCATGCATTATATGAATGTATGCCAGTTTTCAAATATCATAAAAGCTTTATTGTCAAGAGGAAAAGAACAATATAAAAAGTTTTAAAAAGCCAAAGATGTTACCCTTAACTGAGGAGTCATAATATCTGCAGCCACTGTAGAGTCCCAGGTGTTTCTGGATGCTTTGGTTGTGAGGCAAGGATCAATACCAGCTAGTCAAAGTTAAACAGAAGTTTTTGTAAATATATGATATTCTGTTATGTTCTCCACACCTAACAATACATAACAATTACAGGAATGTTCAGAAATGTTGTGATAATTTCATATAAATAAACATTTCTATGTGCACCCTACAGATCTAGAAAATCCAAAGCTCAGATATCTGGTAATTTGTGTAGGTTGTCTGTCCAGATTTTTTTGTTTGCTTTTTAGAAGACAGGATCTGTACTTCTAAATGTGCTTGACAAAATCTGTTCACATTAAATGACAAAAATCTGGAATTATTTAACAAGCAAGAATGCTTAATGATTTACTATATGAATGATACAGTATGCAAACAGCCCAGTAGCTTTATAGATTCAGTTTACAGAGCAGGTTGGAACAGATAGGAGCAGCTGTGTGTCTTAATAGATCATACATGACCATTAAGCACAGTGTTTACATAAAACTGCAAGGAATGCTATTTATCCTTACAAATCAGTTTTTTGTTCTGATTTCTATTTGTTTTTCCCACTATTCACTTTGTGTGTTTAATCTGGGAAAATACAATCTCTATATTGTGACTAAATTTGTGGCAAGCTGGACTCATCTTTTTGAGATTTAAACAAATTACATGTGATAAAGGGCAACTTCAGTGACTACAGTCAGTGACTGATTGACTGGGGGTGGGCTTACAGTGACTGGATGACACTAGCTCTTGCAGGGATTTGAGCACCAAGTGGACAGTCGTAATAGTGTCGTCAGCTCCTCTTCCCAGTGCCTGTGACAGTTGATCCAAATCCTTTATTGTGTGTTGACTGAGAAACAATGTAACATCCTCCACTGGTGGCTGAATGATGGTTTGAACAAGCTAAAGGAATAGAGATTTGGACACACCTCAATTTTAAAAGCACAGGCACAATCATTGTAATTAATTTTAATTATTTTCATCACTATTTTGCAGAGAGATCAGTATTTGTATATAGATATTTAATATCTCAGCTGCACACAGTGTCAAATCTGAAATAATGCCAGTACCTACATTCCGACAAAGTAACGTACAATTGCTGCAACTGTAGAGTACTGTGACTACAGTAACTGCTGAATAGCTCACCTGGGGCTTCTCTGAGGCTCCCAGCAACATTGCCAAATGTGTAACAAGCCTGACCAGGGTGAAGGAACACAGGGACATGTTTTTGGTGTCTTGGTTGTTTCTACGCTCAGGGTCTCCCAGGATGTGGCCGGGCCTTGTGCGATCCCTAAAACAACAGATTAGGTATTTTTTTCTTTATACCCAAAGTGAATATCGACTTCGATTTGAGATATGTGATATTTGCCCCTCTCTCTATCTAAATACAAAGGGGTCATTCTAAGATGGAAAACACAATGATTGTTCGTTTTATTTTTTTCAAAACTAATGAAAATATATTAAGCATTATAATATTCCATTTCTGCCAGTATATCTACCTAAACCCCACACACCAGTGACTCAAGTCACAAATTATGATACCTGTGTTGCTGGTCTCAGTTTAATAATAATAATAATAATTTGGTTTTGTTCACTATAAAACCGTTTTCTTGTTATCTAAGTCTGGAGTATTTTTAGAGTCCTGGGTAATCACATGTCATTGGAAATTTATGGAATTTTCCAAAATTGCCATTACATGGGTAGCTGGCAATATATGATATGTTTTTCTACTTAAACACCATAAATACATTTTGCTGTGGGATTGTTATTTATCTTGTGTTCACCATCAGTCAATTTGACTTGCTTTATTTCCACCCTTAAAATAACAATACTTAATACTTTTAAATGAATTTAGCTTACTCTATATTATGTCCCACCCAAAAATCCTGTACACTAAACTAAAGAGAAAACATACTTTTAAAATACAACTTTAAAATTACATTAAAAAGACATTTGAGTGCATCATTGGACAATAGCTTGACCACTCACGGCTGCAACTGAATTGGTCTGAATCCATGCAAGGCGATATGACGCTCCCCTCCAACCTCCTCACCACACTCCAGACATTGACCTCTCTGCATGGGCAAGCCGCACTGAAGTGGAACATAGCATATCGGATCGTCATGATCTTTATCCACTTTATGTTTCTAGCAATTAATTTGCTGGAACTATATAAAAATAGCTTACCTCATCAACAAAGCATGGATGATTATTTGGACACACTGTGAAAAACAAACAACCAATTAAAATAGTCTTAAATTACATGGATTGTTGAGACAGAAGATAAACTAAATTTAGAAATAGTGGCCGGGCTTATATGACTCCTGTAGCATTCAATATGATGAAGCTAACCCAGAGCAATAGAGATTTTCTCACTACTGTCAGACATTTGTTACAGAAAATAGTTTATTTTAGTCATTATCTGAGAAAACCAAGATGCAAGTTATCCAAAAAACTAAAGCTATTAGAAAATATAATTTGAAATTGTGGTCCAAATATGAATGTGTCATTCTTACCATACCAAGTGAGGTTCCCGTAGTTTTGTTGTATAGCTGCCTGGGCAACAGCCAACATGTCATCAGGCATTGTGGGTATAAATGCCCTCTGTTACATAAAAATAGAATGAAAGTAACATGAAAGAAATCATCAGTTATCACTGACATCAAAAGTAATTTTAAGATTATTGCTGTATAACTGCTCTGTTACAACAATCTGTCTTTGAATAAAAATCCCCATCCACTATGTAAAGCAATAAACAAAAACAGTTTCTGTCATTTTACATAAAGGAAAGCTGCAGTGATTTAGAAAGACAGACATTATACATGTTTACCTGCATATTTTCAGGAAACAGACCAAGTTTCTTGAGTGGCATCACAAGTTGGTGAGTCCCAGTGAGCAGCACGGCTGCCAGATGAATGGTCAGCTCAATGATAGCGTAGTCCACAGTAGTATGACCAGGGTTTATGGCCAAGGCTCCCAAACTGTTGTGAACCAATGCTGAGGCAAAGTCCCTTACATCTCTTTGATGTAGATACCTCGAGCCCTGGATGAGATCTCCAAATGCTTGGCATCGCTACACAAAAGATATAAAAAGAAACATAGTAGCAATGAACAAGATTTTTATAGCACTATTGTAAAACATGGACAACAATAAATCATCTTTGGTTCGCACTACAAAATTCCAAGAAAACCATTGATCACATTTTCAGTGAACATATATTTTATTGTACTACTTTCAGAATTTTACATTATTTACAATTTTGTGACAGCGTGATAAGCTTTTATAAAGGGGAAGTCTACTGATTCAAAATAAAATGAATCACCTGCTCACCGCTGGTCTCTAATTTACACTTATTTATTACGCCAAGGTGGTGACATTTCGCACATAGCTGCTTTTCATCAGACAGTCTGATTAATCTGATGAGGAGCAACTGTACTGCAAACATATTATTTGGTGTAATAAATAAGTGGACACTGGAGCCCTCCAGTGTGAGAGCAATTCGTTTTATTTGGAATCTGCTTGTTTTCAGCTCATCCCCTGCTCTTGTTCATTTGAATGTGTGTTGTGTGCGCATGCTCCTGTCTGAAGTCCACTATTTTTATGCATAAGGGTCAGTGTCTTTGTATTTCTTAGCTCGCAACAACTGTTGTATGTCTGCTCTGGCTCTGGAGTTTAAAGTAATTCTGATGATTTTATCAAGGACTATCAGGGGTAACATCTTTTCTGATTTTGGGCTATGTTACAGAAAACCAGTTTCTCTAACTATATCCCCTTTTTGAATGACAGTTTTCCCTAATGTGCAGGCAGGGGGTTGATATTTTCCCCTCATGATCTTACTTACCTCCTCACATCTGCATCAGCAAGTGGCAGACCTTAATGAAGCCACAAAGCATAATTCCTCATTGGCTTCGAACACTTTGAACAAAACTAATTTTGCTCTGTAAAGCTAGAAGGTCTGCTGTCTGGAGGTGGGCAAATGTTTCTATTTGTCTATTTCTATTTGTTCTATGACTCATGTAATAAGCTTATGTTTTTGGGAAGCTAGAGCAATTTGTAAGTGTCATGCACTGCTCACTGAGGTCCATCAATATGGAGACATTTTCAGGCAATATGTATTATGTCAATATTGTCAATTTCTGAATAAATTTCCAAATTTGCCATGTTATTCTGAATGAGATTAGCCCCTGTTCAACTCTTGGCTGTGCGCTATTGTCTCCCAAAGAGTCTTGATACATATCAATGTTTCTACAAAGGTGTATCTTATCACTCGTCATACCTCAGGGGTCGGATGAAAACCTGTATTTGCAGATCTGTACAGAGTAGTAACCTCTCGGAAAAGCGCCAGGAGGATGAACATTGTTAGATTCCGTGGTGGTGCAGTGCAATTCTAAATATATGGAAAACAAACAAAGCAAAACCAAAGTAACAAAGTAAGTAACAGTGCAGCTGCTATTCAGATTAAATGGGCATTTATTTTTTCCAGTATCATGGTGAAAAAGATCTCAAGAAACAACAGTTTTAGCTCTTTAACTGCATATTTTTTTTTTTTTAGATTTTTTAGTGTATATTTCCTCTGCTAGGCAGCCACTGATTTCCATTCTTTACTGTACAGTGGGAAAATTTGATTTGTGTAGTCAATCACAATGAACATAAAGTCATTTGACTTAGTTTTGGTAATGCATGGCAAACTGATTTGCACCAGATTTCTTCACAACAATAATGGAACTATGGCGAATATTATTTCCAACTTCACTGTGATTGATTGCACACATACACAAAAAGAAATGAACAAAAAAAGACTCCTTAAATATTTTCAAACAAAACAGAAGTTAATGGAGACCATAACTGTCTGAAATGGTTCAAAGTAAGAAAAAGTCTGTTCCACATTTAAATGAATCAACAAAGAGTTTAGGAAATTAAATTTAAATACCTCACAGACATCTTCTATCTGCTGGACACTACCATCCACTACTGCCTTGGCAACAGCATCCCTCACTGCCTTGTACTCCTCTCCATACACTAGGAACTGGTCCATTTGGCCTGCATCTTCATTCTGTTCACACCACGAGTGTAGTTAGAGGCTAGAGAACAACAATTATGTATTTTATCCAAATCTATGGCTTTTAAGCGGATTTGAAATGTCCTTATGGCCCCAGGAATAGTCTAAAACTGGGATAAATGTGACTCCATAGTTTGTTTTCATGTTTTAATTAATGAAGACCTGCAAATGATGGCATCAAATGATAATGTGCTACTGCTGAAAGGCCCCAGTGACCGGATCATGCAGTGATTTTAGCATGTTCCCGTACATTTTTGTGGTAAATTTGCTCATTAATGGTGTTTTACCTGCTGAAGGATCTCTCTAGGGAAAAGCCAGCTGAACTTTGGTTCTTTCACCAGCGCCTGGACAGACTCAACACCATGCCATTTACTGAGCTTGCGGATCAGGTAAATGCGGAACCAGTCATTCCCACTATCCTCACAGAGCTTAATCACCATGCTCATGAAATCTTGTGCTCCATCTGGGACCGTGTTTTCTGTAACAGCAATGCAGTGCAATACACTCTTTATTTTTTAATAATTGCTAACTGATGTAAACTTTAAGTAACTTTAAGTAGGTAAGTTATCTCTTACCATACATGTTGTCACTGATGAGCTGGGCAGCCATGGTGAGGGTGAGACGCAATCGTGCAATGTGCTGCAAATGTTGAATAGACACTGTTGCTGGAACAGTAGTGACTTCAGCCAAAAGGAATTGCAGGAACTGCATTTCATCATTGTAAAATGGCATCAGTTCTCCAGCCTTGTTGCTCTTCTGGGGCATTTTTTCCCACATGGAGTCCTACAAAGACAGTATTTTAAAGGAACATCAGCTACCTCACTTCAACTGACCCTCACCAGAAACTGCAACAACAGACTTTTAAAATGCTGAAAAAATGTTGGCAGGTCAAAGGTAATTACTGCCTCCTGCTGAAGGGTATCCTGTAACTGTCTTAAATAATGAGCCTTAAAACTCATAGGCTATGTTCAAAACCACCTACTACACTAGCAGTATGTACTGATTTGGTCATAACGTTGTATGCAATATGCAGTATGCAGTACACCATTTCGAAAACAGTCATAGACATAGACACATTTCGAAGACCCCTGGTCCCTTGCTGATAACATGAGTGTAAAGTCAGTCCCAAATGGGCTTAGGTCTAAACAGTCTAACAGAAAGTTTGAGTGTGGCCCTCAAACTCCCTTTATAAAAGTTCACAGATCAAATAGAAAGAAACTGGATGTGTAATTTCCTGCTGGACGAATAATTTGGTTTTGGGAGCTCACAGTTTTTATGCTGCTTCATAAGTAGTACAGTGTTTTTAAAGCTTCCCCTGAGGCATATTCTTTGTGAACCCTTCTGAATGTCTTAAAATCTGCAGTGAAATCCTATTTCCATCCTTTATTTCTGCACTTTCAAAATACAATATAACATAATGCAACACTAGTAGTGTTATATATTTGTTCTGAAGATGTTTTACCTCCAAACAGTTGATGTACAAGGCATAAAGCTCTGCTTTGTCATCCTCATCCACAAATTTGCTTTTTTCAACAGATGACAAATGCTGCTGCAAATATTCCTGGACTTTATCAAAGCTGAAACACAGTTCATCATTCATTTAGTAGAATGCAAAAGAGCTTTGCAAGATGAAGAAGAAGAGCATAAATCTGTTTAGACATTTTCTCAAAATGAAATCATTCAATGTGCTTTAAGCAGCAATGCTTTCCAACTCCTCAGCAGTGTTGCTGACATTTATATCTGCATGCAGCTCTAATTATCTAAGATGTAGAATTTCAACATTAGATTGACATGTTCAGCTTTCCAACCTGAACTTCAGCATCAGCTTGAGGATCACAGATCGTATAACTGGGTTTTTATCTGGGGACTCATCAAAGGGTGACAGATCTTTGGTGTAAATCTGATTAAATTCTGGTTTAAAAAAAAAAAAAGATTTAGATTCAATATTAGCAACAATATCCAAAATGACAAAGTTAAATTATTATTGTTTAAAAGTCAACATACATAAAAAAATTCCGAAAAAATAAGAATAATTAGAACAAAGACAAAACAACAATAATTTGTTGTATCTACAGTAAGTGGTACCTGTCTCAACCATCAGGAATGACAAAAGATGGGTAATGACATCTCTAGTTGGTGGTGTATTGTCCTTGAAACACACAGTGGACAGCAAATCGATGAAGAAACCATTGCAACGGCACCTGAATTCTGCAATTTTCTTGACAGAAATCCTGAAGAATCACAAAAATCAAATGCAACATAAAAATCCAAGAATTCAAAAGCGATCGTATTTCATTAGTGTTTATAAGATAATCTCTAAATATGACTGACAACAATGGCCAGCTGACTGAGTATGGCCAGCTGATTACTCAAGTACTACACACTGTCAGGGGACTTTAGTTCAGTGACCACTGTATGTCTTTTGAGTGATACTGTTCATCACAATAACGTCCACTCCATCACTGAAACCATCACTGAAAAAGGTATGACACAGAGCTGCTAAAAAAAGGTCATACACACTTAAAAACAACAGTGGTGCTATTAGTAAAAGCCTAGATTCAAGTTCATAATAACTTATATCACATTAGTCAAACCTGCAATGGCTATTCAGTAATTGATCCTGAAGAAAGTGACTTTCACCTTTGGATTTTTGCAGGTGTTTAATAGTACACATTTTATTTAAAAACTTTCACCTGATATCTTCAGAGACATGTGGCTGAAATCCGTTTGGTAACTGCTGCTTGCATTTAGGACAGGAAGTATTCCCTGCATCAAGGTTTTCCCTGATGCATGTTGAGCAGTAGATGTGATGGCACGGCAACCCTACAGGGATCTCAGGCTTCCTCATGCACACTGCACACTGAAATCCAAACCTAAAATAAAATTAAAAATGAAACCAACAACAATTAGTGTAATTGAAGTGAAGTTTAAGAGCAACTTTTATATTCAAAATTACTGAACTGTCAAAAAATCAAATCCTTACCTGAAAATCTGATCACTTGCCCCCTGTGTACAGGATTTCAGTACTTTAATTACAGCTTGAAATGCCTGCATTGATTTTACATCTGAGTTTCCCTCCAGAACCTTTGAAATAGGTGACAAACATTGGTGATAAATATAACATTAACTAAGAGCATATAGCCAACGGTATTAAGAACACGAGACACTAATACTCACAAAATAGATGAGATAAAACAGGGAGCCCCATCATATGTTATGGAAGTTACATTGCTTATGTCTGTTTTTGTGGGTCATTAAAAATGTACTCACCCTGCTTAAGGTTTGAATGTGATTCAGGACCAGTGTTTTGAACGGATTCTCGTTCTGATTCTGGAAATCCAGAAGCATGTGTTCCACAAACAATGAGAGGATGTAGATGCGCTTCCAGCCGTTTCTATAAAATATTACAGACCATGATCACAGTTGGTTGCAGTAGTTTTGCATTTGAATGAGGCTTTTTAAAAAAAAAAAAAAAAAAAATATCTGTGTTTGTGCACCCAGCAAAGTATGTTTCATATTGCCATTTTATTACAATTTAAAATACACATTCATAAAGTTTCTATCCCTTAAATTAATCACCAGTCTATGACAGGGCTGATAGACACACCAAGAAACGCAAACCACATTAACACTTAATGTAATTGCTCACAATCCTGTGCATCGGGCCTTACCTTACTGTGGGAAGTCTTTCTTTGCATCGCTCTCCGTATAGTTTGGTGTTCTGGTGAGAGCAAATCAATTCCAGAGAGGCTTGTAGCCTCTTCACCTGTTTCAGCCAGCGCTGGCAGAGAGGATTCGTATCCAAAGTAGGAGACTCTAGGCATTCAACACATGCCATGGCTGCATGGACATCCAAAACCTACAGTACAGCAGAACAGTCTGGACGTGATTTGGTATTTTTGCAAATTTTAAAACATCCTTTGAATAAAGTCCAATTAATATGAAAAATATCCCAATAAAATCATTTCAAATATGATGCAATCAAAGGTCAGTTTCTTTTTTTGTGTGTACAAAAAACATTTACTTAAGGTCTCTGTTGTCTGGGATTTTTGGTTCATTAATGTTAATTAATACAGTTTATAACATATATTTACTAAATCAAAACATCATATTCACAACTCACACATTTTGGAGGTAGGCATTGTGTCTAGCATTGTGTTCTACATATATTTTGATGTTCTGTACTCTGAAAAAACACTATATCAGATAGTAACACACTCAGATAGGGACACCCCAGGAAACTGTAAATGATTGATTTATTTAGGGGTACAGTATGTCAATAATCAGTTGCAGTATAATCCATGAATGTGCTTTGAAATTATTCAGTGGTAAATTAAAAAAGCCGGATGCTATATATTAATCATATGTGTAGGATAAATATATATTTGTTTTATTTTTGCAGTTGTAGTGGTCTACTGAGGAAATGTTTTTACCATCTCTGGACAATTTCGAATTTGCTGGATTCTTCGCAAATGAGAAGCAACAACTGGCTGAAGAGATATCATTCGTGAGAGGTTCTGAAGACGACTTTGGTAGATATGGTAGGCAATGTGGATGTGAGAAAGAGAAAGCTCGTCTTCATCTCCTCTTCGTGCCCGTACTTCATCAACACAGCTGGCCAGGGCCTGACACAAGAGCTGAGGATTAAATGCACAAATAGATTAATGATATGGTGTTTGTTTTTAACTGCAGCAATGTTAATGAACAAAACACCTTAAGGTAAGTCTGACTGAGAAAGGCTTGCCAAAATCACTTTCATCCATAACTTTTACCTGCTATCACAAAACAAGAAAAGAAAAAAATTAGGTATGTTTTAATTTTTGTTTTTGGTCCATGGTTATGGTGGGGAGAAGAAATGTGCATTAAATATAAAACTTTCTGTACTAACAACCAACTATTAGCAAAGACATACAGTAATTAGGCTAATATTATAGTATGTGATTGCAGTAATTCAAACAAATAGAGTACACACACACTTTGTTTACCCTCACCTGCAATTCTTCATCTGATGCCACTTTCATGCTCATGGAAACAAAATCCTGCAGGTACCTTTGAAAAAATTCTTTCTTCATTTTTGCATTCACATTTGTAGCAATATAACTGCCAAGTGGTGTGTTCAAGAACAACTCTTGGAAATGATGAGGTAAACAAGCTGCAAAGAAGAGTGAAGAATTCCACAGATAAGTTGGGGTTTAATTTGTCAGTAACAAAGCACTTTAAATAAACACAACGAGTTAAAAGCATAAGGTATTTCGATATTCCTACAATATAGGATATTTACTTTCATGTCTGGTTGTTTGCATCATGACCCCATCCAAGAAGTCTTTGATCCACCAGCTGAAGGGCATAACGCAGCGCATGGCGTTTCCCCCCAGGCAATGGCTTTGTACCATTAAGACACTGGAGCTGTAGCAGAGGCAGGTGGCAAATGTTATGAATGTGATTTTGCAAGACAGTGGAATCACGACAATGGGATACACAAGCACTTGGATGGACAACCCAAAAACATTAAGCCTACACAGACACAGCTGTCAGACGCATATACATGAAAAACTACAGTAAATGTAAAAAACAACTTACAAACCAACCCCAGACTGAACAACAGCTGGGGTATATTGTCAAAATTAGTTCGACAATATACTCCAGCCCCTGACAATATTCAGACCAAATTTGTTTAAAATTGAAGCATTTGTGCTTAATAGATACCTTAATCATACAACCAAGAGATACTCACTTGCTTTCCACCTTCACATAAGGTATACTGAGCATCTCTTTGCTCCCAAATATCTCAAGCCAAAGATTCCTGATGTCATCAGTGCCATCCAGCAGAAGCTCCAAATTGCAATCTCGGTCAATGACAGACACCAAGTTGGCTAGAAGTGGAGTGACAACTGCTTGGATTTTCCTCCACAGTGTGTGTCTGTTAGAAATATTGATAACTTGTTTAAATTCCTAGCAATGAATAAATGACAGCTTCAGATTGTATGCATTTCATATAAATATATATATTCACAGAAAGGTCAAAAATGTAAAGAGGGGACCTACAGGAACGTTCCTCCTTCTTGAAGAGAACTGACATTGAACGCCTCCATGAGAACCCAGCTTTTTGGATTGGGGACATTGGCCTCATAGTTCTCTAACAGCAAGTGGAGGCGTTTCCTCAGTATGTTAGCAAACAGACCTTGACAACAAAATGAATTTACAAAAAAAAAAAATTTAAATAGATTTTTCAACCTTAGAAAATTTTACTGCACACAGAGTAGATGTGTATAATGATGGCCTGATATACAGAAGCAGTTTTTTAAACCTTCTGTCTGACTTCCATCCAGAAGTGTGAGCAGGTTCTCAACTCTCTTTGTGCTGAGTTCTCCACTGTCTGCTGCATCTCTGAGCATGCTTACTGCACTCTGCACACAGCTCCTCATCAGATCTGTTACATCAAACACATCTCCCAAAACCTGCAAAAATATTTAGAATAAATAAGTGAACAACGGCATCCCAGCATCTGAAAAATGTCCTTATTGTGAATCCTTCAGCACAGTTCAGAAGCCCTGATGATGATGCTGCACTTTTTCTCTAGTTATAGTAAAAAGAGACATCAAAGCCAATGTCACCATCAGTAGCTGTCCATCTGCCATCAGATGACAGACAGATACATAAACACCTGGCAACATACTAAACATGGTCATCCACATGACAAAAGACCACCAGGACACCAGGACCATATTTTATGACAACACACGCAACCAAAGACTCACAAGTTGAAAGCAATACCAGCCATTGCAACATTGTCACTCCTGGTAAAAATGTAGTGGCAAATGTTAAATTTGCACATTTAGTTTGTACTTAACCATGCAGAAAATACAATCAAAAGTTGTATTTTTGTTAAGTGGCATGACTGATAATAAGGATCATCTTGATCTTCTAGGTTTATAAATATTGGTGATGAATAACACTTACAGTGGAGACATCATTTTGTGGCACCCCGCTGTGGTCGTCTGAGTCCATGGCTTGGGAAAATAAGAAAAATAAAGGTTAATTTTTTAATTATTTTAAAAAATATATAACTTTTTTTTATGAATTACCCTCAGGTGGATCTTCAAAAAATTCACTTAGACGTCGATTTTTCAAGGAATGAACATCTGACACAAACTCTTTTGATCTTCTGAGATCATCAATGTGAACAGACCTCCAAGGACCTGGAAAAACAAACAAACAAACAAAATCTTTTTAAAAGGTCAAATTAATGAAGACACAATAGGCAAGTTTTAACTGTTGGCTAAACTGTTTGCTCTTTCTGATTTTTTTTGTCTTTTCTTTTGTTGTTACTGTTGTAACTAACTAATCTGTAACAGTGCAAAGCATTTTTTGCTGAGTATGAAAAGTTCTCTATAAATTTATTGCATTATCATTACTAATTTTGCTGTCATTTATATCAAATTGATAATTTTGCCAATTTGGCCACTTATGTTGTGTGTGTGCGTGTGTAACAGCAGGACTAACCGCCTTGAAAACCGACAAAGGACGTCCCACCCTCAATTCGAGGAAGTTTGATGATAAAGTACACAAATATCTTTCCATTGTCAGTAGCAGGCCACTTGTTCATTTCGTTGATACATGAATACCTGAGAAATCCATCCATTAAGCATGAGTAACAGAAGAAAAGTGAACAAATATGAGCTTTTGAAATAATGGTCGAGAAAGATGTAAAAGAAAGTAACATGTGGTTATCTTCAGACTCACTTGGCTGAGGAAAGAATATTCTTCCTGAGGCAGTCTTCATCATAGTCTGTTTGGATAATGAATACTTTCTCTGCAGGTGTTGAGCCAAGAAATTCCCTAATACAAGGACATAGGTACGAATTACATTTGAATAGTGAGGTGTATCACACAGCAGTTGTGTGAAGGCCCATAGACTGTATTTGCGTGGTAAATGCACTTTATACCTATCCAAAGACAAATGCTAAGAATGTAGGGGAAATGCCATTGTTGAGTTTGAAATGAGCTAGAAACAAGCACCACAGCAGATGTGACATGCTCTTCACAACATATTTACACACCTGATTTTCTTGAGGAATGAGTACTCTGTGTCAAACTGTTGCACTGATAGCAGCTTGATATCATCAATCTGTGTCACATTCTGCAGTTGTTGAGTGTCTGCTGCAGTCAGCAGCCTGGAAAACGTTGTGACCTTCAAAAAAGACAAAGAAATGAGAATTTCAAAATATTGATATTGCTTTATTATAACTCATTTCTCATTTGCCACTGCTAACAGAAAATGCCACCCACACACACAGCACTACATATTATTGTTCTGTGTCTATAGTCTGTGACTTACTATGCATTTCAGTTGCAGATTAGCTAGGATTTATATATGACTGCAGTTTGATATTGTTAATCATATATAGTAATAATTTATATAAGATTAAGCTTTTTGTATTGTTGTTTAGTTTTGTCATGTGTCTGTTACATTAATAGTGCCACAGTGCTTTGGTGAACAGTAAAAAAAAAATTACCTCAGTGAAGATGAACTGGGACTGTTCCAACTGCTGTGTGTGATAGACAATGTAATCGCCCAGTGATTTGTGCATCTCCTCTTTAACATATTTTGACATTAAAATCTCTCTTTCCTCATCAGGCAGTCTGGATTTGTCCAAGCGAACAACTGAGTCAGGAGTGGCACAATTTAGCAGAACATCTTTGGCTTTGTTCAAAATGGTCTGAGCATCTGCTTCACTTTCATTCTTTGTTACTTGCAAGACCACAGAGGAGCATGTGTCTGAGTGGTAGCCAATGAAGACATCACTTGGAACATATCGTTTTTTCATGGGGTGTTGACTGCTTAACGAGACAAACTCATCAACCCATTCATGTAGTTGTCTGGAGATGTCCTTCTGCTCATTTCTAAGAACAGTGTTGATGTCAAGGTAGTGTTTCTCCAACCTGTTGATCAGTGGGATTGGAAACTGCTCATAGACCACCTCTTTTTCTTCAATGACGATGAGCCTGAAGTTTTTGTGAACTCTGCATTTTACACGATGTGTTCCTAATCCAAGATCAACATACTTTTGATCCCCTAGTGTCACATAGTATTGGTTGAGAGCATCATACAGACTTTCGTACAGATTCTGAAGGTTCAGGAGCACAACTGTCTGTCCAGTCTCCATGCAAACCTTGATGCAATTGATGTTTTTACAAATCTGTGTGTACTCCTGATCCTTTGGAAAACTAGACCCAAAGATGATCTCTGGATGGACTTTGTGACGGAGGAATATTTGTTGGAGAATCTGAAGAGCTGCACAGTTCTTTGTGAGGATCAGAAGGTAACGACTTTCGTCTACTTGGCAAGTTTGAGAGATGCTTTGCTCAACCAAATCAATGTTGGTGAGGCTGGCATTGGCAAAATCATCTCTGAGTTCTTGGCTGAATATGCCCATCACATCCACATTGTCTTTTCCACTGAAGTTCCTCAGGACTGCTCCAGTGATTTGTTCTGCAGTGGGTTTCTCATTGTTGTTTTTGGCAGCTGAAAATGTCATCTTTATCAGACTGTAGAAATCCCGCAGACCAAAAAAACCCCTGCTTTCTTCGCATACTGCCGTATATGCTTTTGCAAAAGGCTCAAAGAGGCAATCGATCCATCGAAGAACCATTTCCTCTGAGGAGCATATCCCTTTTGCGGTTTTGATGAGCTCTTTCTTGTTTGGATCTCCACGGGACACAAATATTCCACGATTCATCTTGGCAGGGTCCAGTGCCCAGTTGGAAATTCCAATGAATCCAACCCTTTTATGTGACTCTGGCTCATCATCGACACAACCCTCTTCCAGTAATGGGTGCAATGTTTTCAGAGGCATTTTAGGGGAATCTTCAGCCAATCCAATCTCATCAAGAACAACTACTGAGATGTATTCATCCAAGTTTTTATTTTCCTGAAAGCGGGCACACTGTTTGAATGTGCTGATGATTCCTTCAGGAGTTGAATGAGGGCTGCACTGGAAAGACACCAGATGTATTTGCTTCAGCCTCTTGAAAAGTTCAGAATGTGAGGCAGGGCCCTGCATTGCATCTGCAATAAGGGTTTTGGACAGTGATTTGGAGCTCCCTGGTTTCCCAACAATAAACAAGGGAATTCTTAGCTCAACACAGATCACCATCATGAAGAAGTTTTCTTTCAAAGCCTCATTTCTGGCTATTGTCTTACTCATGGGTACACCACTGAGTATGAGGTCCTTCATAAGATGGATTTCCTGCTGTACTCTCCTTGTGTCATATTCAGGAGGAAGCAACTGGCTGATAGTTTTCTGATAAGGCACTTTGTCCTCCAAGGGGGCCTGATAGCACACTGCAGTGGCCATCAAGAGTGACCAGATTACTTTGTCATGAGCAGGTAAAAATGAAAACCTCTCTCTGTATTTTTTCTGAGATGGATCTTGAAGGAACGCTCTCAGTTCCGCAGCAAACATGGAGTGATTTTTGTGGAACCACACAAACACGTGCATGCAACGTTCAACATCCCTCAAACTGACAAAGCTGCATTCATCTTTCCTCTCTTTCATGAACTTTTGTGATGATGACAATACCCGAGTAAGAGTTGGAATATAACTGCTTGCAATCGAGGTGGCATTTGCTTGTCTTTGCACTATTTGTTCAATGTACATTTGCTCTGTTGAGTCACTGAGCTGCCCAAAGTCCCAAACAAGAGGAATCATGCTGGGGGGTAACACATGAACACGATACACAAGCTGGCGGAGAGGGATGGAGCCAAGTCTGTCTTCAGTCTCCTCAGCCCTGACCCGGTAGCCCAGTCCAGATGTCTCCAGCCTTTCAATCATCTTGTCTGTATGCTTCCGGTAGGGATTGCACGCAGCAATGATCTGTAGTCCTGTTTGAGAGCAGAGTTGTTGTCCCTGCACAGAGTTATCACAAAGTATCTCCTTGATACTGCTTATGGCTTCTGAGGTGTTTGCCTCATCAAAGAAAAGAACTGAGTCCAATTTGTGTTTCTCTTTATTGATCCTTGCAAGATTTTCTGCTTCCACAACTTTCTCATGTATCATTGCTGATGTTGTTCCTCCATGAACCTTAACCAGTTTCATGTTTTCTGTCAGTGCTCCACACCTTCTCAACTCACACATAAACTTGATAAGCCTCGTCTTACCACATCCTGTTTCACCCATTATGATGACTGGGATGCCACATCTAAATCTCATATGAATTGCCATCATTTTGAGAATATTATCGGTGGTCAGCTCATATGTTTCATCAGGATCTATTGACCACTTGATGCCTAGCACACTGCACAGATGCCCAATCTTGTCAGCACGAGAAAGTTGATCAATATCCATATTTAAAGGGACTCTCTGATGTCTTAAGCCAGTGTACAGCTCTTGAGTCATGATGTTTCTCTTTATCACCTCTCCTGTCAAGGGATTTATGGCATCAACCCCTCTCTGGTCATTGAGCTTCAGGTGAAACCCAATGAAAGTCATAGACATGCGGTCATCATTAAAAAAGATGTATGGATGTGACTCAGACTCCCACCTTTTTCTGATGAGGAATGGGGCCAGGTCTCTCTCATTAAGCCTACTAATGTCAATTTGTTGACTCCCTGGGCTCTGGTCAGTAACGCAAAGTGATGGGGTTGCAAAGTCTTTGGACATCAAGATCATGAACTCAACAACAAAGTTTTTGAACCCTTGAAGAGTGTCTCCAACAAACTCAGAATTGCAAAAGACTGAATTCTCACAATCTTGCAACTGATGATTAAGGAACCAGACAAAGTTGCGTAGCTCTGCCCAAGATGGATCAAAAACACCACAGTGGAGCAAGAGCATCTGAAGACACTTTGCGTGAGTCCCTTCAATTCCATGGTAAGTAAAGTTGTCAAGATTCATCTTGTTGTAAAAACGTGTGAGGTACTGATATGATCTCTGATAAGCTTCACTCCTGAAACATTCATCATCCATGAGGGGTTCATCACTTTTCATGTCAGAGTTTTCCTCTTTTCTCATTTCCAAAGTCATAACCTCCTTTGGTGGACGACAAAACACCTTTGGGAAAACATCTGAGAATGCAAAGTTCTCCTTCCGCCCCTAAAAACATATAAATAAATATATACAAGGTTATAATCAATCATTTGAGCCTATCCTCTTGTTTGAGGATCTTGAGAAATGGATTTTATTGAATTTATACCTCAATCTCCTACTAGCTGCCAATTGCAGTTCCTACCAATCAGCCTTGTTCTGATTGTATTTGAAATGCCAGATGTGGCTGTAAGTAGGCCCGTCTACTAGAGATGTCGCAATTCAATTCTTAATGGAAAACCCGTTAAGATGAGCTTTCAGTATAATCTTTAAAGCAGCATGATCAGGATTGGCGACACTCACCTACTTGCATGTATCAAAAGAAAGAGAAAAAGAATACTACGAAGATGGCTGACAGAGTTGGAGATGATGGAGAAACGGCAAAACTGGAAAATCATGGGTGTGGCAATATATTGCCTTCCCTGTGACTTACATAAACAATGAACATAATAACAGAAAAACCACAGTTTGCAGGTCTATGCTTATAATGTGAAAAGCTCTAGTGGCGTAGAGGCTCAGGTGAGTGAACTGTTGTTGTAAGGTTCCTGTCCACCATCTAGGGCTCTTTTGTTTGTTTTTGTCAATAGTTTATTCAACTGTATGGTGAAATATGTTGTTTTTACATTTTAGATAAACCATTTAAATTTGATCATACAGCCTTATTGTGGTATCCCCCAAATTCACCAGTTAAATTATATTTAATACCATGTAGGCTATCACTCTATATATATAAAAATAAAAAAATGTAAATGATAGTTGTTAGGATATGAAACCTATAATCTCTTTAAAAAGATTTTTGGTATCAAGGCTCAATATAAAAAAAAAGTTTCAATCAAAAAAGAAATCAAATGGTGAACTTAAAATCTAAAATCTAATGGAATTGTGGATTTGGAGAATTATGATTAAATTATGAGACCCCCAGTATTTAGTACTTGCGGATCTTTTCTCAGAACATTTCACTGGATAAGGATAAGCAATAATATGAATTATTAAAGGAAACCAATACAAATCTGTGGTATGATTTAATGAGATAAAGAATGCATAAAACATTAAATCTCAACTTACAGGTCTGGGCTGATTGTTTGTGGATTCCAGTAACTCGACGATGTACAAGTGTTTGTGGCTGCAGCGCCACATCCGTCCATCTGAATCCATCAGGTACCGTAAAAAGAAAAGCTTGAATAGGAATTCATTCAAGCCCTTTTGCACCTGGGTATTACAATTTACATTATTAAAAAAAATCTTAAAAGTAAGTCAGATAAGGCAAAATCTGACCATCTTAAAGATTCTCTGAGAACAACATTGTTCAACAAAAATCAAATAACATTCAGAATTATGATAATGTAAATATTACTTACCGAGGATGTGACATCAAAGTGAAACAACTTGAAATATTTTTGTTTTGGTGTGTCATACAAGGACTGGAGAACTTTGTAGTCATCAACCTCATGTTCAGTTAGTCGGATGCACTTCTTAAATGCAGTTCCTTGTTCAACACTTCCCTCCAGCTTTTCATACACTCTTTGGACATACAATGACTTGCCTAAAATGATGGAATAACCATAAATCATTTGGCGGACTAAAATCATGGCATCAATAATAATCACTCAAAAAAATTAAGTTAAAAATAAATTAAGTAGAGTGTGCTACAGATCTCAGTCTCTAAGAAGCAAGAACTTAATTTCCACAAAACACAAAATGAGATTAGTTTGACTCTACTTTATTTTCTATAGTTAAAACTGTTTAACTGATTTCAGTCAAACTATCCTCAAGGCTTTATAAGTCTTTTCTGTCTGACATAATGGTTTGAAATATCTAAATACAACAAAATACCAACACAGTTTAAAAACTGTGCTGCAAATGTCAATGATATTGTGAACAAATGCATATTTCAAAATCAAGAATGAAGGTACTTCTAGAGCCAAGCATTCTTCATATACCAGTAACTCAATGCATAATATTAAAGAGGAGATAAAAAAAAAATCCCTATTAGTCACCCAACTCGCTATGTGACAAAGGAACTGCAAATTATCTTGATATCCAGCAGACAACTTTGCCAAATGCACTAATTAAGACTTGAGGAATAAAAGGTGGCCATAAACTGCATATGAATGCAAACATTTGGATGTTACATTAGGTTAGATAAGCAAGTGATCTTTCGCAATTTTGAATTCATAATAAGTACTGTACAATGCATGATTACAAAAATTGCTATTATTTCTCTTGTTGGCTTTGTTGGTGATTCATTTGTATAATTACCATGCATATCACTGGCACAGAGGTAAATTATTGATATGAGAAGAAAAAACTCACCGACTCCTGCACGTCTGGAAGCAACAATGCCAGCTGAATGGCCACCTTTAAAGGCGGCATTCCCATGATGTGAGGGGACAGTGTAATGCCTGGACAAGTACTTCTGAATCCTTTCCAATGGCTCTTGCGGCACAAAGTCTCTTTTGAACTGACTGAATGCAGTAGGAATGTAAGTGTGTTCCCTGTCAGAGCTACAAAAGATCACTAGCCTGTAATCACGTTTAAACAGCGACCGCAGTTTTTTAAAACACTTCTCCATTGCACAGCTAACATCATAGGTGAGTTGGTCAGCCCAAAGCATTGTATAAATCTTCTGGCCGATGTCACCTTGTGTGAGGCATCTCCTCAGGAAAAGCTCTACTTGCTCATAAGATGTTGCGGGGGAACACAAGAGAACCTCATCATAACTTGGCAGTGGCTGATAATCACTGGCCATGTACAAGCAAATACTTGAAGTCAGGACCTCATATTGTGGGCAGATTATGATATTAGGTTGGTTTGAGTAGAGGCCTTTTGGGAGACTTCTTCTGAGTGACTTGTCTTTTGATTCTGAGAGCACTGGTTCTTCCCATTCATTTTCAGTTTCGCTTTCTCTGACAGTCATCATTTTCAACAGACACCCTAAACTCCTTATGTCCAAAAGGTCATGGAAAAAGATTCCCTCATTTTTCATGTAGCTATTCCACAACTCTTCCAGTTCTTTCAATCCAATATTGTGGTCTGCGTTGTTTTCTGGATCATCAGCTGTAAAATGACTTGCATCAGCTGAAGACATGTTGCTGTCTCCCTGCTTCAGAAAGTGACTTTGAAACTCAATATCTTCGTTAAACCTTTTTCCAGGCTCAAATTGGTTGTGAAATCTTTTCCATGTGCTCCAAACATCTGATGTTGTGCAGTTTGGTTCAATGAAAGCAAGCATCATCAAAGCTTCGTCTTCTATTTGTGCATCCACATTTGTTGGAGTCACAACACTGCAGAGGTAGAATATTTGTTCTGCTGTGAAGTAGTTTAAGTAATAGTGATCTGATCTCTGTTTGTCCATGAAGTTTAGCCAGTCATCAAGAAACAACTCCATCTTCTTTGCCAGTGCTGTAAGTTGTTCAACTAGATATCCACATACTTGGATGCGATGCAGGATCTTGCAGATGTTGATGTCCATAATGATACATGGGTCACTTTGAGGTTTGCAGTAAATCTTAGCTTCCCAACACCTGAAGAGTGGGTTCCCTGCTGCATAAAGGTCTACAAATGCTTTGGAAAGTCTTTGGACACTGTCAAACACCTACATTTGAGGAAGATAAAGAGAAGTTACCAAAACATTAATTTACAGGAAACCCAACTTTAACTACAGATCTGTCATTACAGATGTATACAGTTAATATACATCACCTCAGCAAAGTGCTCCACTTCACTCTGTTTTTGTTTCTCTCTTCCAGACATGAGCATAAGCTTATTTTGCAACTCTTTTAGGTCCTCATAGGTGCATGTCACATTGTTCTCATGTCCATCCTGAATTTCCAGCATCAGGGAAGTCTCTAAAGTAAGCTATAAAGGGAAACATCAAAATGATGTTTACTACATTAGTGTACCAATATTGACATAATACTAACATAATAATAAATTCAATGCAGTTTTGTTTATTCGTATATACATACAATTACTGTTACAAATAATAAGGTTTCTTAAAAAAACAACTAATAATCTTATCTGAGCAGTAAGTGTTTATCACTTAAAAATGTTGTCATTTTTATTTTTTGTTGTTGTTGTTTTTCCAAATGAATTCCATGTAGTCCATTTAGTGCACCTTTTTCTGGTTTTTGCCATTGATGGTGTAGATCCCTTTCTTGTTGATGGATGTAGCCAGGGACAGGGATGAAAATTCAACACATCCATGGCTTTCCTTAACAGTCTTTAACCATTCCAAATGACGCGCTGTATCAAACTGAAATCAGACACCAAATAAAACAAAAAAAAATCAGAATGTTACTCTAAAGTAAACTAAAATAAGTGTTCATGGAAAAATAAGCACAACATGCATTTGCTTAAGCCCCCTGAGTATTTAACTGAAGCACCCTTAGATGGCTTAAAAGTCTCTACCCTCTTGGATTTTTTAAAAATGTTTACACCATTTCAAAGGTTAAGAACATTGCAGACTGGCATAATGCAAGCATCTGGAGGTTTCGATTCACCATGTCCCAAATCTTATGTCAAAACCAGGCTTAGTTATTTTTCATAGCTTGTTATTAACTGTTACTAGTTTGAATTTAGATGCAGTGTAGTAGTAACAAAGTAGTGTCAAGGGTGGAATCTCACCAGCTTTGTTGGTATTTTGTTGTCATTTTCCAGTGCTTTCCATAATTTTGACAATGACTCCTCGAAGTCCTTAAAATCAGAGTCCTGCTTTAGTCCATACAACACAGAGGAGTAGCCAAGGACAGCATCATGAAAACAAGCCACTCGATCCATATCCAGGTCATTTTCTCCAGCAGAGATGGATGCCAGGTCAACAAAAACTTTGAGCTCATTGATATCTGAAATAACAAATTCCCATAAGCAATTCAAGTCCTTTTGTTTAAAACTTGGTAAAAAGAAACGGTATCTACTGTACCTTCAAGTTCTTTTTTAACCCACAGGACAAACTCTTTGCTCACTCTGAGTTTTTGAAGACATTCCTTGCGATCATTTGTAATGTCTATCAGAATCTCACTTGCCTTTATGAAGGTATCGTTGATGCAATTCAGGTTGTTTTTTTTGAAGTCATCTTGTTTCTGGAAAAAAAACAGCATGAAATTATTGAGTTTATGATTCATGATTCCAATTCCAATTTCTATAAATCTTTTTTTAATATAAATGTTTATGACTGCAGGAAGTTCATGTTTCTCAAACTCTAATGCAAAAGATATATGTGGTTAGGCAATGTATTCATCAAAGACATTTTTTTTTAAATTTCCAGTTAACATTTCAATCTACACAACAATGGAATAGCTAACTTAATGACCAGTCAATGACCACAATGTACTTTAATGTGTCTATAATCAAGTGCAGATAGACAATACATATTTAATAGCAGAATACAACTACATGTTCTTCCACATCACCAAAAAGATGACAGATAGACCTGCTGTTGAGAAACATACCATGTGCAACAATTTCTCCAGCACTTTAAAGTCTCCATGTGGACATATTGTGTTCCTGATATCCATGATGATTTCAGCAGATTCCATTGCAAGATGAAGATTATGGTACTGTTGAATCTGCTGAATCCTTCTTGTGATCCACTGTCTGTTATCAGATGGATTTGTTCTGCACATGATATCCAAATCTTTCTTCAAGTCTTCAAGTAGTTCTGAAGCCATTTGCCGGGTCTTATCATTAAGGTTGAAATAAGTGACCTGCCCAATTGTAGAGGTTTGTCCATGAAGAGACTGAACTTTCATAAACTCATTCAGATTCATCTTCTCAATGTTCTGATGAAGTTTTTTGTCCAACTCTTGGAAGTCAACTGTGGATTAAAACCATATCATTACGAATGTATTACAGGGTAAAGTCCACAAACTTTCCGTGCAGACAGTGCACTTCTTCACCCCCCCGAAATGCTGGCAACAAGACATCAAGGAGATTAACTAACATCAGCCATGATCATGGTACGAGAACCCTTTTTCTCCTCTATAGACATTAAAAAACAGAACTGATAAAAAAAAAATTGCACCCTAATGTGAGCTGCAAGTAGCCTATTACTTGGATAAGTATTCCCCCAACATCGGCCATCATAACTCACCACTAAGAGCCAGTCACTCACAGAGACTAGGTGGCATCAACTTTAATCCAACTGTGAACTCTGACATCTACCAAAATATAGTTTGGTTTTTGTCTAAAACTGAATAATATTGTGTTTTGTTTGGTTTAGTTAAGAGAGAGAGAGAGAGAGTTTGGTTTAGTTAAACTTTTGTTTCACTGCCTTTAAGATAGGAAGTGTGAACTATTGTTATTCCACTATTTATGATTACGCTAATGTTTTCTTTAGAACCACACCATGAGTTTTACTCTCAAAACGCTATAGCTACTATAAAAACTGCCCAATTACTGTAAAAATAATGCAATTGTTAAATTGTAATAATTTTAATTAAAAGAGTGACACTACTACCTTTGACATGTTGTGGAAGCTCCTGGCAGATTTGTAGAAGACTCTTGACCAGCTCTTTCTCACGATGGACAGCTTCTGCTTCCACTTTTCTTAGTTTTAGCAGCTCTCTCATGTTGTCATCTCTACAACGTCCATCATCACAGAATCCATCTAGAGGAACATAAACACTTACTGTAGCTGAACAATAATGCAAAACTACACTTACAACTGTGACGCTCAAAACATAAAAATACCCACTGGAATTGTAAAGTCTCCTGATAATGATGTATATACAAATACTTACCATACTAAGCTAATATGAGAACAACCAGTGGTTCGCAACCTGGGGGTCCACCCCTGCCAGAGATCAAAATGTATTTCCTGGCTACAGGGCATGTATGGAATTTCAAAAGCCCAGGTCAATAGAACAGCATCCAGCCGCTTCAAGATGTGAAGAGGTACACAACAAGGAGACCCACTGTCTCCACTATTCTTTGCATTATGTATTGAACCTCTATCAATAAGCAATAGAGGGAGGGAAGAAATAAAAGGGATAGAAACTGTGGCAACAAAAATTTGGCTTTAATACACAGACGATATTATAGTTTAATTAAATGATATTGAGACTATCCTCCCAGTACTAATGAAAACCTTTAATGAGTATGGACATACATCAGGGTATAGGCTATGCAAAAATGTGAGGCCCTGTCAATAGGACACACAGTTCCCATGTCACTGATATTGGAATACCCATGGAAATGGGAGAGGGTAAAATATTTAGGGATAGATATACCTAAGAATTTGGACTTATTATACAATTTAAACTATGACAAACTGGAATGTAAGATTAAACAAGACTACAATAAATGGAGCCTAGCCTCCATATCTCGAATAGGAAAGATTGATGCTGTAAGAATGAAAATACTCCCCCAATTCTTCAGCCTTTGCCTTTGCATGTAAAACCAAGTGAATTATGACATTTGAAGCACTAGAAAGTTAGGCTGCTGTACAGACCTGTGTAACCCTGTTAGCATAGAGGGCCACTGACAATGTCTGTTATGTCATTATTTTGCACAAAATTACATCTATCTTTTTATATGCATGTAAGAGAAAGTGTTTTAATGTTGATTTAATTGTTAAGCAGGTGCATTTTACTTTGAAAGATCTTTTATGAAGAAGGGGGTAAACTCTGGCCCCTTGTGGGTGTGATGAGGTACTGAGATGAGGGATAGGGTGGAAAACGCTTTAGTCCTCCAGCCCAGAATAATTGGATGCCTTCTTTCAGCAGAAATTTTTCAGGAAAAAAACTTACCATTTCACAGCCAAACGAACGTTATTGTATTGAGAGAGACTTTCGGATTTACTGGATGAATTACTGTTTCTGAATGAGAAATTGTTTAATTAGACTCAGGTCAGTGATATGCTAACGGCTAATGCTGCTAGCTAAGCAAGCTCAACATGTGAAATTGTAGAGCTGAATTTTAGGATGTAGTAAGCAGGTTGTTAATATTGTGTGTGGACCATACAGATTATATGCATGTTGTAGAGTGTGTACGTTTGTGCACCAAATCTAGCTGCATACATTGTCAAATGCAATGCACTCAAGGAGGTTTTTTTGTGTGTGTGTGAGTGTGTGTGTGCACGTGCGTAGTTGACCGTGGCAGCACCATCACGCAGTCGCCATTTTAAGGCTTCAGTAGAGTTTGTTTAGTTTGAGTTAGTTTGGTAAGAAACAATCCTTATCAATGTATAGTTGTGTTTGGTAGATGTTTCTGTTCACTGATAATAATTTAGTTAATAATTTATGATAACATTTATTGTATATTGTTAAAATTTCAGCAAAACTAGTGTGATGCCTTAAACATGCAGCAAATACATTTGTATTCTCTCATCTCTGTGACAGATAAAGAGATTGAAACTCTAATTTAAGGTGCTATAGAGTTAATATAAGTATCAAAATACAACTTCACTTTCTATTGTCACTGTCTATGTCTATAACTTAAATTGTTTTAATTTCTGAAGCTTACATCCTCGGCTTTGCCTTGTTTGTCAAAGTGCTTTGTAAACTGTGTTTTTAAAAGTGCTGTATAAATACAGTTATTATTATTATTTCTGCTGACAATAGTGTGCAGCATGCAGCAAAAAATGGCAAGCTACTGTTTCTCAAGATGTGCCACAGATGACAAACAGCTGAGACACACCTGAACTGCGCTGCTTACACAGGCAGTGTGGCTGCTCTAATTTGTCAACAAAGGTGCCAAAAAAACCCCTAACAACAACAGGCCCCATGCTGCTCACATGCTGCTCACGCAGACAGTGTGTTCCAGGATTGCTGTATCGAGAAAAGACAAGGAAGATGGATGTAGATTTTTGTCAATCTGATTGTGTTGTACAGGTGAGGTTTTTGATGGTTGAACGTTCCAATCCAAAGCTGGACAAGCAGCCGCACCAGGATCCACTGCGATGATGACATTTCAGTACTCTTATGCATATCTCACAAGGAGGGTAAGAGACGTCTTAATTTAATTGTGTGGGTTAACACCATGTTGACTGACTCAATTACCCCAGGGTGTATCTTGTTTATTTTTTTCAACATTTAGGCCCATTTTTTTATTTTATTTTGATGATTATGTTGGAATATTCAGAGGGGGAAAGTAACTTCTTTAGACTTTAGACTATTCTGTATTAGTTTCGGGTTAGTCAGACTTTTGGATGGAATGATTTTGAGCGCATTGCACGTGTCTTATCCAGCTACTCACACTGCTGTCATTATTATTACCAGGGGCAGATGTAGAGATTTGAAGGGCCTGGGGGCACAGGCACATTGCCTTATTTTCAACCTTATACTATTTTACACAAAAAGATATGGTTGCCATCTAAACAGTGGAAGACAAAATTGCGCACACAGATTAAAATCTGTTCATAAACTTGCTTTGGCCTAAATATTCTAATATCCTTGTTTTTCATTTTAGGGGTATATTTTTTAAATTGGCAAATTAGCTTGGTTGTACTTTTCAGTCACATGCACAATAGTCTTATCCCAAATGAAAAAGATGATCATGATAAAATTGTGATCATGATCCTGCGTTAAAAAATTCCTGATGATATTTTTGCCATATCATCCACCCCTAGTTACATCTGTCTTTTGGGATTCTTTGACATGTAGCTAAACTAAGCTTAATAGCTACCCTGTCATGGAGCAGACTAGTTAGGCAGGGCATGTTACTATAGTAACTGAGCAGGGATTGGTTGAAAGAGGGTAGTTATATGCACAGGTAACACCTGCACACCTTTACTGCCACATAAGTTTACTTTAGAGAAAACAAAAAGATCACAGAGGATTTGTGTTCTATGAACAAATAAATTCTGTGACACAAAAAAATATTTTAAATTAACCAAATACAAGTACTGCCCCCTTAGTAACTGCTGCTACTTCGGGCCAGCTTGACTTCAAGAAAACATGGTTATGCCACACCCATTTAGCCAGGTGTCGCAGTGTGTATTGGATACTTTGGGTATCAGCACAGCCCTGCTATTTATTTATTTGTTTTTCCAGTCTTTCCACTTTATTTTAATCACAGTCTGTTTTTATTAAAGTGCTTGTGACATCTTAAATGTAGCTTTGACTTGGAACTTGACATGTAGCCCATTTTGTAGAAAATACCAAGTTATATATTGTTTATTGCCTTTTAGCTTCAGTACAGTTGGAGATGACTGAATTGACTTCACATTATTTCATACACTTTACACAATTGAGAAAGACAGAATTAATTTCTTAACTTAATAATTCTTTAGGATAAATGTGGTCTGAAACAGGAGAAAGAGGAGTCAAAGAAAGAGGCCGTGTAGGAGAAAGGACAGATATTTCTACTCACCAATCTTCAGCAAGTCAAGAAATTCAGATTCTCCCTGGAAGATTTGGTTTAAAGTTTTTATCTGGATCTCTCCACTGAGGATCTTCTCCAACACAGATTTGATTGTTGAACTTGCTAAAGTCATCTTAAATTGGACTTCATCGGACAATTCGTCAATCAATCTTCCCCTCAGACCTAGAAAACAAATATGTAAATGTTGACTATGATAATATTCAACAATTAGTTATGCACACAAAAAAAGCCTTGGAAAACAGTTAAACCCACCCAAAAAAATATTTACTATGAGACAATAGCCTCTTTTAGGAAGAGACTTCATAGCAGGCCTACAGTGCGCTCTCTGTGTTAGACGGGTCAATAACATACACAGTTGGTGTAAGAAAGTGACCATATGCTCGTTATCATTAAAAAAAGACTCCAGAGTCACTCAACAAGATATATATCATCCATGTATTTACCTGTCAATTGAAAAACAGTTTTGGCCATTGGCCAGTTTAGAAGGAACTCAAATATCGAGTCCTCGCCTTCGATATCATGTCCATTTGCATCTTTGGGCCATGACTTCACCACAACAACAGAGATCAGCTTCCCAAACTTTGAGAGATCATGTTCCGCAAATAGAGCTGAAACAGCTTTGCCAGATTTATCCTAAACAGAAAAAAATACAACAAAAACAAAATCATTAAAGTGATTGTAGGTTTTTTTTAAGTGGGGTTGTATGGGGTACTTATCCATGGTCAGAAGTCAAGCAGAAGTCAGTTTGGAGAAGCAGGCTAGAATCTGACATGGAAGCTAGGCAGTGTGCTACTGTGGATGGAGACGGATTGATTTATTGAGAGCCCCACTTCTAAAAATCTAAACTATCCTTCCAAGTTCCACATAGTGGTAGATTCCAGCGAATGAAATTCTTTGTCCTTTCATGTTTTGTTAAAAAGATTGAGGAAGAAAATACATACAAATCCAGTATTTGTCATGCAGGGGCGTTGCAGAAAAACTCAAAATCTTGAAGATTTGATTCTGATTAAATTAATACATTAATTACATGATAATGTCTTAGATTTGTTCTAACACTTTTAACTGCTTCACTGGATGAGTTAGAGTCCCGCATTTACAATGTATGACATTACAAAGTATTTATTAACTGATCATTCTCCACTTTTAATCCCAAGCCACAAATCATACCTGACAAATGATTGCTGCTGCCTCCAATGCACATTTCTCCATTGTGCTGAATAACAATGGACTTGTCTTGTTCAGTTCTTCCATCTTGTTTGAGTATATTCCAATTTGATGCACTGGGCGTTCCTAGTACAGAAGCACACATCTTCAGTTTTTTTTCTGAAGTGCACATGTAACGTTCTGTCAATCATATAAACACAGACACAAATCCAACCTTACTTGTTTTAGTTTTCCTTCAAAATCTGCCATGAAAGTGGTTCTCCAGAATAAAGTGTGTTCCTCATGACTGAAGGATAGTGAGAGTAACTTGTCCCATACCTTAAAAAAGAGACATATGGATTTTAACAGGCCAGATATGTGACAAGTAGTACATACAACATCAAATGCTATTATGCTGAGAAAGAAAAAAAAAGTTAAAACCATGACAGAGAACAACATATTCATTATCATGTATTTTGGCTTACCTTGATTTCATTTGGTACAGAAAACTGAAGATGATTCCATTCATTAAGCAGTTTGTTTCCGAAGGTTTGTCTCCGCCATTCCCTCACTGTTTGTAATGTCTCCTCAAATGACTCTTCATGAATTCCCACTCTTGCCTGGAATAGCAGTTAGAATGTACTATGGATATCTCTATCTTTTGAAATTCTTTTGCATAACACAAAAACTGTGCTTGCACTGAAGCATAAAAACTTCCAAACAGTCAAAGCTATACATTATTTTAAGCTTAGCTGTATAGTTTTCCTTTAATGAGGAACAATACAAAAAGACTTGTGTGTAGCCTGTCCATCACAGTGACAGATGAGTCTCACCTGGGAGTTTGTGTGGTTGTATGCTTTGGTCATGAGACAGACCAGATCAAGGAAGTACATAGGAACCTCATAGTGGTTTGGATCTGTCGTGTAACGGCAGATAGAACCAAGAATCCTTACTGCAGTTTTCAGGCAGCACTCTCCATATTTGTCATCAAAACTATGGAGAAAATATTTCATTATTGTTGTGTGTGCATAGAGGTTGCTGACAGAGGTTGTTTTTTGTTTGTTTGTTTTTTGTTTTTTTTTTACCAGTTATTGTGGTGGCTTTCTCTCTGTATCATATAAGATGCCAGCTTTTCCAAAGCCTGTAACACATAATTTGAAGACATAGCAAGTGAAAGCTCTTATAAAAACCTGCAATAACTGGGCTAAGTAGAACAGTTGTGAACAACATCATCACCTTTTAAAGTTGATATAGCGAACTTGTCAGCAATCATTTGCTTATTCAGCAATGTTATCATTAATTTGACATTTGTTTCTGGGCACCTGATAAGTAACTTTCGTATCTCTGTTTTTGGTCTCTACCTAAAAATCCAAAAATATATCCAAATATATATCTAAGGTTGTAGTGTGCGCTGGGTGTCAGTGTTGTTTGCTACTGTAATGTGAGCAGTGAGAGTGAACCAAATCCATTAAGTTGCAGGTAAGAGAGCTAAATAAGGGGCTTAAACTTGATATATAGCTTTCTATGCTGAGGGGAGCTTTACCCTTAAGGTGCAAATTCTCTGTAGGTTCATTGCTATGAGTAACCCCTTTCACAATGTCACATTGGTTTTGCAATGCCATTTGATGTATTGCTCATAGAAAAATAGAATACTACAGCCAGTTTAAGGATACATACCATGTAGTTGGAGTAGGTCATCCCAGATCCGATGTTGAAGTGTATGTAATGAAGCATGTCTAGTAGATCCACATGCACACTGGATATTAAGCTTGTGAGACCTTCCACATTTAGCAGAGACATCCAAGAACGCACAAGAAGACGATCAATGTCTGCCAGGTACGCATGGTCTTTCATGATACGGATCATAGTCCTTAAAGTTAGAGTTCATTATCAACGAGGTGGTGAGGTAAAAAAGGAAAGAACAAATAATGTATTTGACTCATTTTCAACATGATATCATCCAAAATATATATGGTGGTCGTTTACACTTGTATTTAGTGCCGTCAACCATGCTGCCATCAATAACACGTTACCAGATCTAAACAGGGTGACAGGTTCTTCACAGGTGCTCAAATCTTTGCAGGAGAAAAACACTTACATACCTAACATAACCATCCTTGCTGCTTCTGCAGTATCTCAAGCCAGACCAGGATTCAAACTGTGGATTTATCTCAGCTGGAACTGGCTCAAAAGGCTTGCTTTCTTCTCTCAGAAGGTGAATCAGAGGGATGACCAAAACCCACTTCTCATTGTGGCATTGTCTGGCTTTGTTGCATAGTATCTCAACAACATCTGCAACACTTTACAAAGGGAAAGGTCAATGTTTAGTTTCGGTACCATTACAGTGGGGGAAAAAGTAGGCTGGAAGTTACAACAGCCTTGCATCTCCTCTGCCTCCTGCTCTAATGGCACTGTTGCTGGTAATCAGCAGAGCTGAGAGGCTGTACACACACTACACATGTTGTGTACACTCAACAAGAGGATGAAACTGAATATTTTGGTCAGTCAGACCCAGTGATCCAAAATTGGTGACTAGTGGACATGTAATGATACTAATTGTAGTTAGCATTAGGCTTGGGCAATATTGAGTAATTTTTGAATACTTATATTAATACTTATACTTAATGCCTTCCTGATAGACACCTGAGCGAAAAGGGGCGCCAGCATTTGTATTGCTTGAGGAACATGTCTTATTTCTATATTGACAAAACCACCCTAACATTGTTTTATCATGCTTTTATTGAGTTTGTTTTATCCTTTTTTATTGGTGTCATGGTTTGGTAACCTGTCTTTGAAGGATTGGTGAGTCCCAGCTTAGCCCAAAGTCCCTGTAAACCAGACAGTTACAGAGAATAGCCAGCTCTATTTCTAATGACAACTCACATTCTTTGCATGAGGAATTTCAGATTCTACCCTCTGGTTGAAGGTTTACAATCTCAGAATGTAAAATAAAACGCTGCAGGAATACTTTTGTTTAGAGATGTAACGATGCATCACGAGGCAGTTAAAAATCGATAAAAAAGCATGTGAGATTCAAATCGGTGAAGTGAAAATTGAGCTGCAATATTCATTTTGAACAGCAGAGGGTGTATGTATGCCTTTGCATGCTCGATGTGCTATGTCACTACATGTTCAAGGTCCTACACCATTTTGCCTCCCTTTGTCTTTTCTTTCTATTCACTTCTTTGTTGATTTCTCTGTAAAGTGTTGTTTGTGACGAACTGCTGTAATAAATAAATTAACTTGAAGCTGATGCTAGGTATGAGTGTGTGTGCTATGAGATCAGCACTCAGGGTCTTCTGATTGATACAGTTGTATAACTTGTAATAATAATAAAGATGACTGAACATTAGACATTAGAATTAACAGAAGTGTTAAGGCTGAGAGTGACTATGGTATACTGAAATAGTTAAAGGTCTTTTGGTAATCTTGAGCTTTAAACATTGTTTTTCTTGTTATCTCTTCTATCACGTATGTATACATTCTAATTTTAATTGTCATTATGATAATATATTGTATTGATAATAAATGTTGTTGTACCAACTTATATCAAACATCAGTTACCTCTTTTTATCTGGCAAAGAGCTTGCAAAGCCTTTCCAGAAAGATAGGAATGGTTGTTGTGGCTGCTTTTGCAGGCAAAGAAGATCACATAGGTTGGATAGTTGATCTGCCATGTCATTTTCCAGATATTTGTTGTGGATCAGCAAACTGACAACTCCTGCATACAGAGGTATGAGGAATTTTGTTGGTTCTTTTTGCTTTCTGGGTTTAGGATTGACCCTCTCTTCCAGAACACATTTGAGAAGCTTTTTCACCTATAAAAGAAAAGTAAGAAGGTAACAATCAATTTCTGCACTGCACTGTACTGGACTTAAAGCTTTTTTTTCCAATCAACTTAATTTGCCTCAGTTTCTGAGGAACTATGAGCTTTTTTAGAATATAACCCTTGATATTTACCTGTTCTTCACCATATGGCAATCCCCATGGTCTTTTCATACCATCATGAAGTACAGGATAGCTGTATGTATAAAAGAACTGTTGTAGCAACAAGAAGAAGTTTTCCACGTTTGGTTCATTCCAAGACGTAAGAAGGTCAAAGATGATATTTAGCATCACCCTGCCAGCTTCGTCTCTGCCTTTCACTACAATGTCTTCGGTCGAACTCAAAAGCCAGGTACTCTTCTTCAATTTACGATAGATCACATCATCATACTGGTGCCACTCCCCTTGAAAGTCCAACAGAGCAAAATAAATAAGGAAATTGTAGGTGCTTCAGATTAAAACCCTTTAACCAAATCAAACTGTATAACCATCAATGGTCAATCTGTTGAGATAAGTGAGTCTGACTGAAACTAATTACAGTTGTGCATAAATACATATAAGGTAACACAAACTAAAACACTACACAGTTGATTTGATGCAGATAAACAGACAAATATACTCTGTGCCCAAATAGCCAATCTGACTGAATTCCTATACTGCTTTCTAGCATTGCACACAAATACATCCGATTGTTTGGAGGTCAGCTGCTGTTGCAGATCTAAGCATCCAGCCCTATTGATGACCCAAAATGCATTTGCCAGTGTTTTCTGGTAGATAATCTATATGAAACACCTAAACTAAAAACACCTTAGTTTTGAGCCATTTCTGTACTGCATTTTTTGTTAATATTAGTCATAATACCTACCTACCTTCATGTGTTAAAAACTCGTGGTTGATATCCAGGCACCTGTTGATGAGTTGATTTGCATTTTTGTCGTAGATTGTCTCATAAATGAAGCAGTTTTCACTGTGCTTGTAAATTAAGTATTTGTAGGGAATGGTCTCATGAATCATATATTTTGGAATCATTACTTGTTGTTCAACAAGATATTTCTGTTCCCCTAAAGACCTGTAAATTTTATAGGACAGGCAATTTTGTGACAAACCCAAAATTTCAAAGCAAACAGCCTACTGGATAAAAGACACTAAAAGAAACACACACACACACACACACACACACACACACACACACACACACAAACTGTTATTATTGTTTCCTTTGTAGAGAATTGTCAAAAAATGTTTTCTGGTATATTGAAAATATTCATACCAAGTGAAGGACATTTGCTTGCCACAGTTATTCCAATCTCCGAACAACTTTGCAGACATCAAGAAAATCAAATCCTTTTCTGGATCTAAATGACAATCTTTGGAAGTGACAGCATGGAAGTACACAGGCACACACTCACTGCTTGGTACACTAAAAAATGAAAAAAAAATTAAGCAGGTTCATGTAAACGTCATATTTTCTTATTTTCTTCATTCAAATCAATAATACAATGTCAAAATATTTTTGTAGCAGATAGTATCGCTGGTTTAGAAATACCGTAAAAACCTGACTAAATTACAGTAAATAAAGATTACATTTTTGTAATTTAAGATGTTTTGCTCAGAACATCACATTACAACATGGATACGTTTTATCTGCAAGAGATTAGGAAAAAAAAATCTTAACAATTTCTAAACTTACGTTTGTAGTGCCTGAAGTTCAGTGAATGTTTTGGAGATATTTTCTCCCACTAGAGGCATGGCCTTCTCATCACTCTGACTGGGAGGGCTGGCGGGTGTTGGTGACCTGCTGACATCTACATCTCTGTTGCCTGGCTGCTGTTCCTGTCTCTCTGTCAGGCATGTGTTTGTTTTCTCATTTGATTTGGTGTAAACAACCTATGAAAAAAAAAACAACAGAAAAACAGAAAAAAGCTAAAATGTAAAGTTCCTGAAGTCTTATACTGTAGGAATCTGATTGCCAGACATAAAAGATGTCTAATGAGTTGTAACTGTCAATTCTCATAATTTAAAACCTTGGATTCAGAAATATGGTTGGTAAATATTAAGTAATATTACACAGTTAACCTGAGTTCATGACTGTTGTCAAAACGCCATCATTTTTTTTAAGTGATGAAAATAATTACACAGCTGTTGACAATATTACATTAAGAAATGCTGTTTTTAGTGTCAGTATTATTTAGTATTTCTATAGAAACAAAACAAAGTAATAAATGATTAAGGGTCTGAGTCAGTATGAGGGTTAAAACTATGTGTATTTGACTGTTAGTGATTATATAAACTACCTCAGCATTTTGGGCAGTTTCCTTTGTTACCTGACATGGATCTGCAGGATACTCAGATTTGTTGGTATTTAGGTCATCTGAGTTAAGTCTCTTATCTCTGGCTGCTTGGTCTTTCCTGTCAGTTTTTTTAGCGAATGCACACTGTCCATTGCTGGCGTCAATTTTATTAGAGAGATCTTGTGTCGTATGAGAGATTGTCTCATCTTTATCTTTAACAGAAGCACACTGATTTGCCACAGAATTGCATTCTTGAGGAATTTTCTCAGCCGTTTCAGGTGCAGTGGAGCCGATTTCTTTAGTTGATGTTAGGGATGACACAGAGTTTGACAATGGCCCAGGATTAATGTCACACAGCTTGTCAGCAGGAATTTGAACTGCGCCAGGGCTGTCCTCTGTATTAATATCTGATGAGGCCTCTGTTTGTTGCTCTGTCAGTTTATTTGTGGAGACAGACACATTGGGTCCAGGTGCCCTCTCACTGTATGGTTGACATTCACTTTCATGGGCTGAAGCAGAAGAACCTTCTTCCTCTGAAGTCTCTTGTGTCTTCTTTGTAGAGACTGATTCACCATCTGAAAGTGTCTTGTTTGGGGGTGAGTGTGTGGCTTCTTTTTCCGATGTGGCTGTGCTGGCAGTGTTATCTGATGAGTCCTGTGATGTAGCACCACATCTGGCAGCGTCAACATCATCACTTTCTGGCTGCCCCTGAAACGAGTCTAAAAAGTTAGCTTGGAAGATATCAGATTCAGTCTATAAAACTTTAACTAAAAGAAGTTAATAAAATGGAAAAATCCATAATGATGTGTAAAATAAAAATAGAAAGGCAATGCAATCTTTTTTTTTCTTCTCAGGCATTCATAGCTACTTGAAATGTTTGCACACTGGCTTAACAAGGTAAACAGGTTTTAATTTGCAGGTTGAACATGGAAGGTCTACCCAAATTGTCTTTCACTTATAAGACGGATTTAATTTTAGTGAGAGCGATGTCTTTTATACAATGCCTATTATTTGAACTCTTGTTATTTCAGTTGACTAGGATATACAATTTTACTTTACTGAAAAAAATTGAGCTCAGAAAAAAATCTTTGGCTCCTCATACTGAAAGAAACACAATACCTATATTGACAGAAACCTTAAAATTTACAGTTTCAATCTGTACACTGACAAGTAACATGAGATTTATTTATTTATTTACTTTTTATTTTTACCGAATTAGATAAAACGTAAAACGTTTCATAATACTCTGTCACATCAGAGTTGGAGTGCTGACTCACCCTCACATTATTCACATGGTAAGGACATAATAATTGCTTTCAGTTTTGATTGGTTTATCAGGTTGCGGTAGCATGGTGACAGTGCTTTATCTACACTCACCAGCACAGCCACATGTGTTGAACGGTCAGCTAAAAGTCAATATCTTCAGTTCTCAGTACGATTTAGTTCTTATAGTTCCTGTTTTTATTTCTTTACATTTAGATACTGGCCTTATGACCTTCTTATGATAAGTTCCACAGCCATATTGAAGCTGTGTGAAATTACTGCTGGTGTAAACTGAACATACTTGCTGCAGCTGTTGCTGCTGCTGCTGCTGCTGCACATTAAAAAGCCTACCACCAGGGAACTAGTTGCAGCTTTTATTAAAACTATTGGAGATGCAATTCATTTGTCACAGAGTTACATAGCTGAACAAGTTACTGTAGCTGTGTTTTTGTTCATTTAAAAAAATGGTCGACATAGCTTTACACTGAAACATTTCGCGTTATTTGGTAATCTAGAATATTGCAAAGAAGGAAGTCACAGTTACTGAATAAGGTAAAAACCTGTAAGCGACAGGCTCTTACAGTGGCCATTAAGATAAAACAAGCTCAATTCTATCTTTACAGGAAGTATGATGTTAGGTTTTGTAGTTACTGCCATATGTGACCGAGATTGTAGTTGTTTGTGGTATTGCACTAGACTGTATTATCTTAAGAGATGATTTTGTTTGATCATAAACATATTCCTGTCAAAGCAAAAACCGGTTCCTCTGCGTCATGAGGGTGTTTCCTGCCCTGTTTCGTGTAAGCTGATAGACAGAATGTTTTTCAGTAGAAGAATAACTGAATGTTGCTTAAGACTGTGAAAAAAACCCCAAAAAACACTGCACGGACTTTTTCTCTTTTAAAGGTTGTTGGTTAAATGTATGGTCTATACTCTTTCAATGCGCATAAAACTATAACAAAAATGGTCTCTCAGCCTTTTCACCTTTATCTGGGCAGGGTTTACTTTTTCTTCTTTTACACCTTTTGGACCCTGGTCTTTATCCTCCTTTTGGTTCTTCTCCCCCGCAGTGGCTGAGGGTTGGTGTGCTGATGTGGCCACATCTGAATAACATTTGACGTTGACGTGACATATTAGTTTGATAAAACTAACAACAGCCAATGTAAAATATTCTATGGTTACAGGAAAATACATGATAAACTTCTGCTTTCAGGTTAACTGAACTGGACTTTGAGCTTAGCGATAAATCATACCTCATTTAAATCCAAGTACAGCACAAAAGCAATGTTATTGGCTATGACAAATTTTGTTACCGAAGAATGTAGAGTCTAACTGTTTTTCTTTTTTTATTGTGGTGAGAAGTCCACCTGCAGCATTGTTTTATGGTTGCACATAAGAAAGCTGTTCATATCTCAGTCAAGATCTTTAAAAAAGGTAAAATAAAATAAAATAAAAAATATCAATAACACTAATAATGATAATATGTCTGCTGGAAAACTTACCTTTGGTCTTGTTTTGAGTCAAGGTATATAACTTGAAGCCACATTTAGGACAGAATCTGTATGACTTTTGCACCTGTTCACCACAATCAGGGCAAAACATGTTTAACCTGTTCAGAAAGACAAAATGAATGGGGGGAAAGATTTTGATGTAGTTGTTGAGCAAAATTCATGTTTTTTTCAGAAAGGTATTTTATTTGTAAAATCTTCTTTTTTTTTCAAAAATGAAAGCCTTTAAGAATACATGTGGAGACCAGTGTAACAGGCTTCTATAACTTAATAGTAATCTAACCGAATTAGTACCGAAGTACTAAAGAAAGTAGGTCTTCTTGTGATACAAGGTACAAGGTACATGTATTGCTACGCATGTATCATTGTCACAAAACCATTTTTTCTCACTTTGTTCTCCTTCTCTGTCTGTCTTTTAACTTTAAACTAGACCATGATCTGGGAAACACTTAAAATCGCATAATCAAGCCGAATAATAATTATTGCGTTATTGCATTATTTAAAAAAAACAACAAAACAACAAACAACAAACAACAACAAAAAAAACACTATCAGTATGACTAACCCTCAGTTTACCATTGCACACACAGTTCTTAAATATTTTATTGAACATAATCTCCTGGATTATTCTTCAACTGGTAAGTAAAATTAACTTGTTCAGATAATTTACCTTGTTTGCTCATCTTCCTCACATGGTCAACACTGAAAACCTGAACTGATTTCTGACGTTTTATAGTTAACCAAGGGTCATGGTTTTACTTTTACTTTCATCTGCAGTAGGTGTGGCTGCTTTGGCTTTTCTTGTCACACCTGGGCAATGAATCAAAACAATCTCCGAGAATCGAAAGCAACATGTCTTAAAATAACTTGTTTTGTATGTCTAACAAAGATATTTTGTGTACTCTCGTAGATTACAAAAATCAGCAAATGTTCACATCCGAGAAGCAGGGACAAGGAAATACACCTAGGTCCCTATTAAAAGATAAATTAATCTTCAGTTAATGATAAATTTTCTTTCGATCGACTAACCATTGCACCCATATATATGTCACTAACACGTTAACATCATGTACATAAATATTATGAATATAGACCACCTTTACAAAAAAAGACAAAGCACAAAGTGTCTATTGCATGATTCATGGCTAATAAAATTATATTATTAATTAAATTTTTAAACTTAAAAAACTGTATCATATTTTTACTGCAGTCTTTGAGATCATTTCTCCTGAACTCTAATGATCATAATATTTACAAAATTAGATCCTTGGCTAAATAAATCCCTATTTCACAGCATATTTATTTATTATGTAAATCAATGGAAAAGTTGCCAGTTCTATTAGTTATACATTTTTATGCTAACAATGTTTAATGACATGTTCTACAACCCTCAGATACAGAACTAATGCACAGAGACATCCTAACTGGTAACCACTAGGTGGGAGTATTAAATAATCTGAAACACTATAGCAGGTAAAAGATGAAGTTTCAGTAGTGCATTTATGATAACTTGATTTGTTTCACAAAATATAATTTCAACACCATAAAGGTCCCTTTACTGAACCACTCTCACAGCTTAGATTAAAATCTCATCTCAAGTTGACAAACTGGTTGTTTTATAACACACTGCCTGAGGCCTAGGAGAGGCTTAACTATGAAATACCTACCTTCTGAAATGTATTTTTGTATATTTAAGGTAATATCACTAATGTCTTTTGCTTCAAGTGTTATTCACGACTTCCAAGGTAGAAATTACTCGATACCACTAACTATAATAATTGTACAAGAGTTGCAAGTAAGAGGTAAATAAAAAGTACAGCTGCAGGGGAGAGAGAGGTTTGTGAGTGTGCATTTATTTGTGTGTATGCCCAAGAATCCTTGACCTGTAGAAACCGCTAGACATCTTTCTTACATTTTTTTTAGCTTTAGCTTAATATATAATATTTAGCTTTAATAATATATGTGCCATCAAGTTAGGAGGAAAAAGTAAGATTCATTATTCTATAAAATAAAACAAAGCAGAGTGGTTTATAAAACTTTACTGGTAGAGATAGACCAAGACAACTTTAAGAAAAACTGCAATAAAGAAAAGACTACAGGGCAGAATAATCTTTGAAATGTAATTAGATTCAGAACTAAGGCTTTGCCAAAGCAGCTGAATTGCCACAAGGTCTGTTTTAATGGTGCTGTAATGAAACAGCAGAATGCACTGAGTTCATGTGGGGGGAATGCAAGGAATATTTCTTCCCCCAAAATGCGTGCATGCATAATATCCAAGATGGCATTTGAGAGGGAGGCAAATAACATTATTTTGCACTGCCTCTGAAGTCAATGCTCAAGGAGCGTGCTAAATCATATCATCTCATTGCTAGGCTGAATTGTTGACCGTGCTAACAGGCTTGGACTGTGTGTGTGTATGTGTGTGTGTGTGTGTGTGTGTGTGTGTGTGTGTGTGTTTTCAGGGTGTGGGGCTCTAATCTCAATACTGGGCTTTTGAGTCCTCCTCCTCTTCTTTACCACCCACACATCTCTTCCACACACCAATGCAGTTGCCAGCCAATCACTACCTCTCTTCCTTTCTTTCTCTTTTACCTGCGTCACTCCGCATGTGTTGCCATGGCGATCACCAATGCTCCCCCCACACTTAGCCTCTCTGCCTCTTCCAGTATGAGGATGAAGCCGACTTGTGGCTGATGATGCAGGCAGCCTGCACACGTCATCAATTCCCTTGGGAAGAAAGCCTATTTTTACTACTGGGCACAAAGTATACCAAGCTGCCCAACATATTTATGGAACCGCATCTAATCCCAGCCTGCCAGGAAAACATGTCTCCCCACGCTCTGCATCTTTCTCTCTCTCTCTCTCCATTCATCTCACAGAAATGTTGTTCCTTCAAAGGCATATTTTTATCCCTTGAATTGAGATGACAGCACTTGTGAAGGTTTTGTTTTAGTATCTGCGCTTTTATCAGAGGAAAGATCGTACACACATACTCACCCTGCACAGAGAGGTCAGAGGTCGGTGGTCACAGTCACCCAAACAGCGCAAGCCCCTCAGCCGGTAGAGATTCAGTGTTTTGCTGGAGGGCACTTTAGCAGAGCAGTTGCCTGTTGTGTCAGGAGAAGTGCAGGAAGTCAGCCTGGCATCGCCCACAGGTTTCTGACTGGTGATTTTGAAACCAGAAAACTGTGTTTACTGTTGCAGCTATGTTGTCATTTTGGGAGGTATCAGTGTTCTTCTATTTGTTTGACCACTCAAACCGCGCTTTCACATTACGAGTCATATTCACACACACACACACACACACACATTCACACTGGTGGCTGCCGTACAGGGTGCCACCTGCTACTAGTTGCCCAAGGATACTTCAACATGTTGAGGAGCCGGTAACAGGACCACTAACTTTACAATTAGTGGACGACCCACAATACCTACTGAGCGGCTGTGGCTCATTGTGTTCTTGTACACTCGGTGTATACAACGAAGACACGTGTGCTGATGTTTTGCCATCTCTCTGACTAAAATTCATTGTATTATACAATGCAGGCCTCAAACATGGCAACTGAAGATGGTGCATACACTCCAGGTTTGAGTGCATGCATTCATGGGTGATATTGAAACAGCATGTTATAAAATCTTCCCACAAAATGTAATTTACATTTTTCTGTTTCATAGAAATGAAACGAAATGAAAATGGATGGAAACCTGAGGTACATTGCTTCTGTCTCTATTATCACTCTTATTTACTACTGGGAAAATAAGATTAAATATTGATTTGTATAGTTTTTATGTGAATATTAGAGACTGTTGTAGCTGCAAAATAATAAGAATAATACAAAAATATTAAAAATGATGATCATTTTATTTTATTATAAAAAGTAACATTAGGTAAGTAAGTTAAGCACACGAGCACAGTACTGTATCACTAAACCTAACTCAGAAACAAGACAATAAATGAGCAAGAAAACAGGTAACAATTGATGACTTAAAATTTGAAAATAAAACACAGAATACCAAGTTAATTCAGCGGGTTATACTGAAATCTCTCGGTGTAAAGACTATAAATATGCAAATATGTGGACTAACAGTGGTGTGTGATGCGTAACAGTAACATGTCAAGGAAAAAAGTAGAAGTCAAATATTGCATGCTTAAGTTTAGTTCACATTTAACTATGAAAAGGTGTAGGTACGTACTCGGTGAGGTTTTGTGGTTTAGTATGTGAAACTGTCAGAGTGTGTTTGTGTGTGGGCACAGGTGTGTTCTGTTCAAACCATCAGTACACACACACACTTTGTGCATAGGGTTCCTACATCCTCCACAAATGTGGAAATGGAAACTACGTCATCAGGTCCAGTGGAGCAGGTTAGTGGGACAAATATACGCATGTCTATTCTGTTTTTTTTTTTACTATATACTACAGAACATATAGTGCTAAGAAAAAAAAGAAAAAGTCTTTATCTCAAAGTATCCACCAGAAGTAATTCCTCAAAACACACACTTTCAACCAAAATCCCATTCTTATTCCTTTAAAGCAGTAATCTGGCCTTATCTGGCTGATAAGGTGCCAGGTGGCCCCCCAATCATTTTGTAATTCACAATAAAAATAAAGTGATTTCCACTTAGAAATATGTCCTAAAATCCTAGAAATGCCAAAAAATCTGAGAAATTTCACAAAATCTGAGATATACCCTAAAATCCTGGAAATGTCTTAAAATCCAAGAAATGTCTTAAAATTGTACAGATGTTCTAAAATCTGAGAAATGTTGTAAAATCCTAGAAACTTCTTAAAATCCCAGAAACGTCTTAAAACCCTAGAAACTTCCAAAAATGTTAGAAACATGTAGGGCTGATGCAACTGGCACCTGGCCTGTCATTAGCCCCCAAAGCAAAATAAGCAGTGTATCCGTAGTTTACATAGATGAGGAGTAGCAGGAAGTCCATGCTGTGAGGACGCAGCACGTCCCTGCCTCCACATACACACACTGAACCACAGAACCCTTTTCACAGTTAAAACTTTAAGTATTTTATGATCTTTAATTGAATCAAAATGTTGCTATTCACAACAACGGCAGCACCGCAACTGCAGGTAGAGCAATATATATTCTCAGAAACCCAGAATGATCATATGTAAAAGATAAGTGCTACAAAAGGAAATTAGAATCTGAAATATGGTTTTGGTGGATATGTGCTTCATTTTTGTGCACACATGCCCACGCAAAGTTGCATACCTGCCATTTGGGCACTGAATCATTGTTGGTCTGACATTTATCCAGTTGAGTACTTTGAAAGAATACTTTGCAAGCCTGTACACTATCTAAATACATCCGTGCTCACTTGCCAAACCAGCTGCCAGCGAGAGCTCTCAAACCTCATTGCGGTTTCACAAGGTAATTGATAGAAATGAATGTGAAAGTAAGCCTCAAAGTTTTGTCCCACACAAGTAGATGGATGCTCATTCACATTTATACGTCCAACCACATGTTGCTCAGTATAGTACAAAATGTTCCTGATCTCCCGTACACTCTGGCACAGTGGAAGTTGAAACGCTCCAACCAGTGCCAGGCACTCCTGACAGCTCATCACTCTGTGCCCTGACTTGCAGCAGTAACCCACAATCACCGCTGGCAATTATTGCTGGAGGCCTGAATTTACACCTCAGTTCACGTTTACTTGTATTTGAAGAATTTCAAACATCTAGCTGTCAGATGACACACTCTCTGATGAGTGGTTTTATCTGGAACACTTTACAATGTCATGTAAAGTATCCTTACAGGGCCATGCAGGACCATGCAGTGGTCTATTGGTGTTCATTTTTAACATACAGTATGTTTTTATACTTTGATATCCTACCTGCCAATTCTAAAAAATATGTGGTTCCGTTCATGTTAGTAAACTTTAGTAAATCAGCTAAATCTTAAAAGAAAACTTGTGTTTTTCCACCTTGACACTATGTTTCTATGTGTTTGTGCCAAACTAACTAACAGAGACCATACCATAGACTGTAAATAAATGTATATACAGTCTATGGTTTCAACAGTCACCGTTTCACCAGCGTTAGTTCACTGCTTCACTGCCTTGACGTCAAACAGTGATTACAAGCCAACTATAACATTTTAATGAATATTTTGTAAATAGTTGTGGGGAGCTGATAAATATATGCAATAACAAATTCATCAACATTTATGGAATTATTGTTGTGAAAGAAATTTGCCATGTTTAACTCTCTGTAGATGTATTCTTCTCACATTTTGCACTGGTTTGTTCTAAATTAAAGGGAAATGAAAGAACATGGTGCGTGTATGCAGTGTGTGTGTTACATCCTTTTCCAGCTACTGCCTGCCCTTTTTTTCTTGACTGCAGGCTCAGCACCCCCCTCTCTCTCTACACACTGATACCCAGCTTTTAGACAAAAATATCTCTCCTCTGTTGGTTTGCTCCCCCCCACCTCCATTTCCGCCACAGTGTTAAGAGATCTGACATCACAGGGTCCATCATGTGATCCACCCACACTGAGCTTTGCAGTGATGGATGGGGCCTACCTGTGACGCACATACCTCCTCTCTTTAACCCTTTGCAAGCCAAGGCACTGTTTGTTAATGAAGGAAACAAGAGCTACTTAATGATATCTGGCCCCATCTATGTGTCTGTGGATAAAATGAAAACAGCGTCACATGAAAATGAAGGAACCCAAACAGGCTTGTCACATAAAAGAAAAATCAGTTAGCAGTGTTGCTTATAATGTTTATGTTAAACCCGATCAAAAATCACATCTTTCCATTATTTGCATTATTTCATACCTGTGTAATGTGTATACTAGTTATATATTATCCTGTGTATATAGTTTATATTATAGTAGTTGTTTAGTAGCTTATATTTATAGTGTACTCTGGTACGCTGTTTTATGTTCTACAGATGTATGTTTTTTTTCTTGTATTTTGTATTTATGCCTGAGCAGATTGGTTTGATTTCTGTCTAAAACATAGCATAGCATTGCATAGCTTTAAACTCTGCAAGTTAATAAGAACATTATATGTTATAGAGGGAATGGTATTGTAATTAAAAATGCAAATTTGATATCAACTCAAATATGGACTGTGAAACTGGAAAGTCTGTCATGGAAAATGGTAATTCTTGAGTGGAAACTAAAATGACCACGTTGGGTGTGTGAGACCAGATCGAGCTCAAAAACATCTTGAAACTGTTAACTGACCAGATAGCGTGTTGAAATCAGATCAGTTTCACATTCAACTTCTCCAAAATCTGATGTGCAGAAAAACAAGTATCTTGGCTGAGGGCATAAAACAGAAGTAAGTACCCTTTCCTGAGAATTCATCAACTGCTCATGTCCAGAATTATGCAAGCTGCTATTTCCATTATATCACGTATTTTAGCAATTATCATTTTTATGTCAAATATAAAAAAATAAATAAATAAAAAAATGATGAGAAGGAGGTGCAGAACATTCCAGACTTTATAAGTTTCAAGTGTTTGTAGTTTAGCTCTCCTCACCATGGCAGCGGAACTGGTACCAAAGATCATCTATTGAGAAAATGAATAACTCAGTAGTTAGAAAATATCTCTGCACACAATCTATTTACAGCTTTTCACAGAGCTATCAACCACATCTCTTAGTTTTCCTTTGCAGATTCTCACTTGTTTTGGTGAAGTACAACGAGCTAACATCTAGCCTCTAACTATAACTTTGCATGTTTGAAGTTCATAGGCTTAGTTTAACATCAAAGTGTGCCATCTGTCAGTGATTTCAACACACAGAGTCATAACAAACTTTATATTTGCTGTTTTCAATGTAGGTAACTTGAATGTTTAACTCAGGGTGTTAGTGAAAAACTAAGATGTCATATTTTGTTATCCCAATGCCAAATGTAATTGCTGTGTTTTGGGAAAAACACACAAAAACCATCTCTCAGTCAGAGTTAAAATGGGCATCAGGCATCCTTTCTATGGGAAAAAATTGCATTTTCAATGAGGGAAAAACCCAAGGAATTTGAAAAGATGCTGGATGGTGACTTGTGGACTTCCACAAAAATCCAGAAAAAACACCACAGATTACCTAAAACAATATTTGATTCAAAGCTCCTACGTGTCCCCAAACTGTTTTGCCTTTGACTGTGTGGGCATGTACTGAATAATTGTTGATCACTCACATTACTCTGTTGGACCTCAGAGGCAGGGACGATGATGAGATAATAAAGACAGATTATTCTCAGCTCCACCCCACTTCAACCTAAACACACAGAGGTCAATATTTGAAAACACCGTATGTGTGTACAAGCCAGACTCAAAATGTGTATTATATATGGATTTTGTATATTTTACTGTATTTGTTGTTATTTTTGTGATTGTGTTTGCATGCAGTCGCAGCTACAAAACCAGAATAGACCCTTGGGACAAGACACCCCCCTTGGAGAGGGCGGGAAAACCCATCAGGGGAATCCTGCCTCAAAATATTATGTAGTTACATTATTATATGTGACTTTATATAGTTCTTATCTACATATAGCAGTAGTATAGTACTGTAGTTTCAACAGCTTGCTAATGTTATTAGCTAGAAATCATTAAAAGTGCTAACTAGTTAGAATTAGCCAACATTTTAGCAAGCTTTGTGAAGAACGACATCCTGAAATAAAAAATAAAAACAATTAGCCTGAAAGACACTCTTGAATGTTTCTAGATAAGCCTTTTTTTTTCTTCTTTTAAATTTTTTTTTAGTTAGATAGCTCTGTGTGTGTGTGGGGGGGGGGGGGTCTTATTCTGATACAGTACTAATACAGCACACAATAATATCAAAGACTAATATAGCCTACTGTGCTTATACTTTCACTGCTTTCTGTTTCTGGAATTCAGAGAAGAGTGACACTTCCTCTTTTATACTCCTCTCTGCTCGGTTCGTCCCATTATTTCAAATCAGTCTCTGCCCAATGCGTGCGCGCTACCGTGACATAATGGAACGTGCCTGCCTAGAAAAGCTCGAGGCGGCGCGCGCGGGCGTTCAGAACACTCAGATCCATCTCGGGAGCAGACGGCTGTCAGCGCTTTCTACAAAAATATTGCCTTTAACACAAGACAGTTTACAGAAGCTACTGTTCATTTCTGTGAGGTTATGGGCAAGACACCGCTGTGAGGAGGCGCCGAGCAGTTCTACTTGTCATTTTATCCACGGAAATAATGATGAAGAAGGATATTAATTTGAGCCTGGGGGACGAGGCAGACCTCAAACCGCATCTCCGCGACGCCGAGAACATCCTCAGCTCCCCGGACCTGGGGCTGCTCAAACTGGCCTCCCCGGAGCTGGAGAGGCTCATCATCCAGTCCAACGGCATGGTCACCACGACACCGACCAGCTCCCAGTTCCTCTACCCGAAGACGGTGACAGACGAGCAGGAGTTTGCCGAGGGCTTCGTGAAGGCTTTGGAGGACTTACATAAGCAGAACCAGCTGAACGGAGCCGGGCAGACGAACAGCAGCCTGGACCTGGGCGCTAACATCGCCCCGGTCACCGTTCAGCCGGATCTACCGGTGTACACCAATCTGAACAGTTATGGCAGCGGGCCGCTGGAGACCACTGTCAACTACTCCACAGACACAGTCCCTTTCCCGCCTCCTCCTCCGTCGCATCATTTGGGGGCAGCCCCGCCGCAGCCCGAGCTGTCTCGGGTCCAGCCGCTGAAGGAGGAGCCTCAGACGGTCCCCGATGTCCAGAGCTTCGGGGAGAGCCCACCGCTGTCTCCCATCGACATTGACTCACAGGAGCGCATGAAGGCCGAGAGGAAGAGGCTCAGAAACCGGATTGCAGCCTCCAAGTGTCGGATGCGCAAGCTGGAGCGGATCTCCCGGCTGGAGGACAAGGTCAAATCGCTGAAAAGCCACAACACGGATCTGGCCTCCACGGCCAGCCTGCTGAGAGATCAAGTGGCCCAGCTGAAACAGAAAGTCCTCACCCATGTCAACAGCGGCTGCCAGCTGCTGCCACACGAAGTTCAAGTACACTAGTGGACTGGACAGACTGGGCTACTGACCAGCATATAAGCTTCATGGACTTTGTTAATGTTGGTTTTTCTGTTTGTAGCGTAGCCCAGATGTGTGCTGTCCTTAAGTGGAGTGAATGCCAGGCTATGTAGGCCAAATTGTACATCAATATTTGGTTGTTTAAATGGCTTTGAGCATCAGCAAAATGTAAAAATAAATGGTAGAACACAATTCAAGACAGTGGATGATGAGACTCTTTCACTTAATAGATTATTTGGCCATTTTATTCCTGAATTAATGTACAGGATCCACATTGCTCCACAGTCGCCTCCACCTAATAGAGAGCAAACCCTGGGAATCATCATAGAATTTGTAAACAAATGATCACTAATTGGTTTATAAATTTACCTGTAATGTGTCCAGTGCATTCAGACCTGTTCTACCTCCTATGTGTTAACGGGGAACAAAGCAACAGTAAATTGAAGCTTTTTTCAGAAACAGGAAGTACATGCTCAACTTCATGAATGACAGAATGCACATATCCAGATTTTTTTTCTTGTAAAAATGTTTACAGACTGGCTTTAACTATATACAGTCTCAAAATGGACCAAACATATTTACAATATTTCTACAGTAATATGAAAACAATATTTATGACAGATATCCTTAATGTATCACATATTGGCTGCAAGAGAATAACGCACATACACCCACATTTGATTTGTAAGAGATAATATAGACCATTTATTTCTGTAGGGAACAATTTGCATGTTGTTTACATACTCGAATGTTGCCCACAGCTGGGTGTCAAAGGGTGCAATTAATCAGTGTTTATAATCTTTACTCTTTACAAATACATGTATTTATCTATTTTTTACTCAACTGTGTCCCTATTTCATTGTGTTCTTGTTTTGATGTGAAGAGTCGTGACCTTTTTGTTGCACTGACTGTGCAAGACCTCTGGCCTACAGTTGTTTGGCTGTATGATGCTGTGTTCTGAATTAAATGCTGCTCGGCAATAAAAACTGTTTCCTCCATTTTGGTGAAACTCTCATATTTACATGCAAGCTGGCAAAAACTCGAATCTAAGCAAATGGGTTTAACAGTAATCCAGCTGTTTGGTGATGAACGGGTGGTGGAGTTGCAAAGAAATTTGTCAAGATTAAGACATACTGTAACCATTCATTTTAAGACAATATTCAGTTTCATGAAGGTGTTCAACTAACTGGGGTGACTTATTTGTTCTTCTGTCACTGCATGTTAAGAATAACATAAAAAAATGTCCAGGGATACTTTTTTATTTAGTTTCAATATATTAGAAAAGATAGTAAGACATTATTTTGTGGGTTATTTTATATGCCATAACGATAAACTGAGACTGACTATAACTAAACGTCAATACAATATCATTATAGGAATAGTTATTTTTTTCGGTGTTGTGTAATAACAGGATTTTGCAACTGTATGTAGAAATCTGCATCACATCATCACCCTGGTGTCTTTCTCCCTCTGCTGGTTAATTGGGAAATTGCAAATGATGTTACTGCAGTAATGAATAAAATGACATTTTGGTGAATATGCTAAGGCAGTTCTTAATATCCTGAAGGATATTCAACATGTTGTTGAACAGATATCAGCCTGTGGTGTGGATGGGTGCTGTATAAGTTGCAGTAATTTTAGTATAGCCTGTAAGTAATTTGTTTTGGTCTTTATCAACAATTTTCAAAAACGAATGCACATAAAAAGGAATAATTAAAAATAAGGTAATGAGAAAATCTAATGCTCAAGGCATTAGAGAGCCCTGGGGGTGTGGAGACCTCCCTTACATACAGTAGCTGTAGATTTTCAAAAGACATGATAAGGAGAAATAAAAACAACAAACCTTTAATGTTTCAGCTGGGTACAAAAGTAAAAAAAAAATGTTGCTTTGGGCATGTTGATCTCTAACATCTAGGAAGACCTAATTGTTATGGCAACATGCTACCAGTGACTCTGAGCCAGTCTCCTGTGTTCGTTTCATATTACTTTGAGGTAATTTTATGTCTCTACAAGTTTATGTGTCTTTTTTTATTGCTTTTTGTCTCTTTATAGTCATTTTGTATCTTTTTGAGGTTATGTTGTGTCTCCTGTGTTGGTTTTGTGTGACTTTGAGGTAAGTTTGTGTCTCTTTGAGTTAATTTTGCGTCTATTTTGATTGCTTTGTGTCTCTTTGTAGTCATTCTGTATCTCTCTGTAGTCATTTTGTCTTCTGTGTTCGTTTCTCTGTCTTTGAGGTTATTTTGTGTCTCTTTCGTGTCAATTGACATTTTGTAGGTGAAGCCCAGGGCGAGCCATGACACTTAGGGCTCCTGGGCCAGCGCCTATTAAGCTGACTCTGTAATCCATCCATGGCATCATGCACTAATATTTTATATACTTAGAACATACGTGTGTGCATTTTCCCTATAAACAACAACTCTGAGGAGTTGCCTCTTGCTGGACAATATATTTCTACATCACCTGCCAGAGAAAAGTGAAACAGTGACATCCTGAGGCTGATGGGACAAGAAGCATCAAAAAATGTGCCATCAGTGTGATAATTTTACTTCTAAACTGAGATGACTCTGAGCTTGTATGAAACAAAACATTTAATCATTTTCAATAAATCTTTCTGTCTGTTCTTAAAACAACATTTATGCAGTTTTTGTTTTTCAATTAGTACACATCCAAATATCAGCTAATTATGGGAGTAGGTAGCAGGTACTCATCTCAGACCCAAAGGCATAAAATCTTCAGAAACAAGAATCCACTGATTGTTAGTAACTTTTTATTGTTTTACCACAAAGTACAGATAAAAACATCCACAGCATATTCTCTCATCTTTATGGCCCAAACTGAGGAGGACGTGAAGAGGCAGTGATACGAGACCAAATAAAGTACATGTTCCTGCGTGCTAGTAGAAGATCTACAGTCGGCAACTTCTACCAAGCTTGATGGCATTTCTTTTTTGTGTGTAGATACTGTAGTGGGTATTGCTTTTGTAACAGAGTGACACATTCATTCACGAGCAAGCCTAGTAATGAATGCAGATACAGTACAACATTGCTCTTTTGGGGTTTTTTCACTGACTTTTTTTCCCTCTTTTGTTTTTCTCTTTAGTTGCAAGCCTGAGTCGATACAACACGATCCACACATATGACTCAACAGTATTTACAGATCTGGTTTATATAGAGAGGAAGACATATTAGAAAGGAGAGAACAGTTCAAAAGTTTGGATTTTTACTGGAGAAGAAACAGTCACAACCAGTAAGAAATAAAATATACGCAGGGTCAAAAACATGTCCTAGGTTTGTCTTGATCATCACTCCCTGTATTATAATAACCAATATTTTTGGTGGGGCACAGACTGGGTTCTCATTTTTTCAAACTTTGATATCGCATCTGTGATTTCAGGTTTGTATGCTACACTTGACAGTCAATGCAGCAATTACACTCCAAATAAATGCTTTTCTGGAATAGATTTGCTTCAATCACATAGTCCCAGTCACTATTTTTGCTCTCTCAATCCATCCTATTTATCCCTATTTTTACTGGCAACAACAGCATTTTAAAGAACAGCATTTCCCAGAAGCATATCATTGACATTTTTTCTGCAATTGACCAGAGTTCACATGAATCCCAGGCACCACTTGTTTTAATTACAGTTATAAACTTGCAGTAAAACAGTCAGATGCTTCTACAGCAATCTTTGGTGAAGTGAAAAAGTAGTTCACGTCAAACCAGGTCTAACTGTGGAAACTGTATTAAAACAAGTGTGCAGACATGTTCTGAGTATTTGGTGTAAGGGGGATAATGCATGCCAAGAGTGAGTGATCATATGTCGACTTAAAAACAGCTTTTAGCAGAAATTTGTTCACACAACGTTGGAACCGAGAAAACCTCAAAGCAGAATATTCAGTTGCTGCATTAACTAGTGTGAGAAACTCAGCAGCAGCTTGGTCTGTGGACCTTTCAGCCTCCAGCTGTTTGATGCTTGTTTGAAACAGTGCTGTCCGTACTCCACCTGAAGACTGAGCATCAGAGGGAACATCACACAAAAACAAACAGACGTAATACTGATTCTGAAGAAGTTCCTCACTGTCGGGCTGTTTGTCACTCAACAAGGAAACATTAAATTGCTGACTGTTAACTGTTTTATGATGTTTCCATTCACTCTCTGAGATCAAACTATCAGATAAAAAAGACAAAATACCATAGAATTGTCTTACAGAACAACATTGTTTGCATCCTCCAAACCCATTTCATCATGCTTTACAGAATAATGTTAAGTTTGAATGATAAATGTTTCAGGAAATGTTGTTTTGTTGTAGCTGACTTCCAAAACAGCCATCGGGGAGATGAAAAAAATTGATTTGCTGCAGGAGTCAAGAAATTGTCAGCTGTTATAATTATATCATCTCAACCTAAATGATCATGCACAATTTTCTTTGCCAAATGTAAGATACTGTATTATCAATATGTTCACAAGCACACCTGCACAGCTGTGTTGCAGAAAAATGCTTTCCAGATGTCCTTAAATTCCTCTTTAAGTGATAGTGGGAATGTTATTGCTCACCAGGAGTAAAATAAAATACATATTTGAGCCATCCAAAAGCTCAAATCTGTGTTTTATTTTGAAAAACACCTGATGTCAGCTTTACAACAGTCACTGTCCGCCTTAACAAAGCATTTATGATGCAGCCCAAAGTGCCTTTTCTAATATTCCCGTCATTTTAAAATGCTTCACTTTATTAGCAGCAGTGCAGAAAAATCACACTGAGGGGATTTGGAGGATTAGAAACATTTTCTGACTTGAAATTTAAAGGGTCTCTTAGCAGGAAGTTTAAATTTCTGATGTCTTCAAAAGGCAGCGTGAGACCGAACTGACAGGGAAATGAAACAACTCGCGGAGGAGCTGCTGAGGGTGCAAACAATTCCACACATCACCCAAACAAACCCAACAACAAAGACCTCTTATATTTGATACTATCCTCATAGAACTTCATACCTTTTCAAATTCATTTCAAGAAATGCATACCTGTAGATATTATATATACTGCACAACATGTATATGTACATTTGAAATAAATAATTAAATAAAATGTGTCTCTTAATTATTTTGCTTTTTTTTTTATACGTAGCTCTATCTTGTTCATATTTTCCCCCACCCAGTGCTTAAAAGAATGAATGGGGCACCAGAATACAAAAACATAAAAAAAGGCCAAATGAAAAGGCTCAGATGAATAATGAAAACAAAAAACTTGCTGAAACCTGCAATATCCATGTTTAGACAACACGTGAGACCACAACTGAAACGCAGGTTTGACTCTGCTTGCATCCAGAATCATAAAAGAAACATAACACATCAGTATGGGGCAGATTTCAGCTGGATCATTTCTCCCGCATAAAGGCTGACATCTTTTCAAGACATTTGACTGACATGAAACAAAGTATTGTAAACATTGGAAGGATTTAAATGGCACTCTGAGGAGGGACGCCGTCAAATCCTTCACACAGAACCACATTGAGGAACAGGGAGACAACAGACGATGGCTTGGAAACCTTCAAGAACCTGGTTTGAAAAGAGTCTGAAACACTCTGGTTTGATTGAACTTGCTTTGGCATCAGACCAAAACCCACACTGATCAAAAAACACCTTCTAGGCTCTTTTATGTGGAGGAACCAGACACAAACACAACTCTAGCACAGGTCCACTTGCATCTCAGAGCATTTCAGACACTTTTCAACCTGGTTCTTGTGCCCCTCTGCAAATGATCCTTGCTGGGTTACAGAAAGAAGCAAGAAAGTGAGCAAAAAGGGTGATGGGAGGATTTTACCCGAGGCCCCGGTGTCCAGCTGAGGGACGACAAGGAGGAAGAGGGGGAAAAGGGGGGTTTGGGTGGAGTAGTCAGGTTTAACATGCACAGTCCTGGTGAGGAGGAGCGGGCTGCTCTGTCAGCTGGGGCCCCTGTTTGGCCCCTGTGACGGCGGGATCTCCGGCATCCAGGCTCTCTGACATCTTTTCACAAATGATGTCGACCAGGCGCTCAAAGGTCTGCTTCACGTTGATGTTGTCCTTGGCGCTGGCCTCAAAGAACTCAAAACCTGGAGAGTGAACAGGTGCAACTGCATGCTTAGTTCACAGTGATATCTCAAGAACACCTTGAGGGGATTTCTTTAAATTTAGCACAAACGTCCATGTGGACACCATAATGAACTGACTATATTTTGGCAGTCTAAGTACAAGGTCACTGTGACCTCCTCTTTCTCATTCTTGTGAGGGTGACATCTCAAGAGCACCTTGAGGGTTTTTTTATTTTTATTTTTTCAAATTTAGCACAAACATTTCATTGGACTGAACAATGAAATGAATAGATTTTAGTGGTCAAGGGTCAAGGTCACTGTTACCTTGCATCAGTCTCATTCTCGTGAACGTGATATGTCAAGAAGGCCTTATGGGAGTTTCTTAAAATTTGGCTCAAGAATAAACTGATTAGAATTTGGTGGTCAAAGGTCAGGGTCACTGTGACCTCACAAAACACTAAAGAACTCATGCACTAATTATGACAAAAGTTCACACATGTCTACAAGGGTATAATGACAAAGATTAAACTCTCTGCCTGTCAGTTCACCTCTGGTCAGTTTACCTAACAATGAGTCACAGATTTGAAGTGTATGTGTGTGTTTGTACTCCACAAACTCACCAAGGTGTTCAGACAACTGCCGGCCTCTGTCTCCACCCACAACTCGCTCGTCCTCCATGTCGCACTTGTTCCCAACCAGCAGCACCTGGGCATTGTCCCACGAGTACGTCTTAATCTGAGTCGACCTGGGAACCGACAAAGATTGTGATCACACTGCATGCAGGCTGAACGTGTCCTGAAGTCTGAGTTCTGAATCACAGCGACTGAACTTAGTTATAAAATCCAATTCTGAAACCTGAATGTGACTTTTATTTCCAGTTTAAAATCAGAAATTAAAAGTAAAGGCCTGACTTTGACATGCTGTAGTTCACAGAGAAATCAATATAAACTTCAAAATCTGGACAGATGAAAGACACTGAACCAAAGTCCCAGCAGCAGACAAATGTGGATGCTGTGGACCTTTAAAACAACACATACAGAAACTTGAACCGGATCATGTGCTCTGTTCGTCAGTCTATCTCTTTATCTATTTCCACATTGGTTATCTTGATACTACTTGATCCATCCTTCTCACAACTCTCTCTCTTACAGGTAAAGCTCCAGGGTTACATTTTACACTCTGGTCATGTGACGCACGTTTCCCCCAACCAAATCCCATACCAGTCCTGGACGGCGCTGAAGGACTCCTCATTAGTGATGTCATACATGAGGATGAAGCCCATGGCTCCTCGGTAGTAGGCCGTGGTGATGGTACGGTAACGCTCCTGACCTGCCGTGTCCTGGACAGAAAAAAAAAAAAAAAAAGTAGCAGATAGTTTTCATTAAAATCTCAAAAATTCACTTTACAGTAACTTCTACTTAGGTTGAGGATAAAAAATTAGTCTAAATGGTACTTTTTCCTCTTTTCTCACATGTCCAATATTTGGCACAAGCCCTGAAAACACTCTGCAGCACCAACAATATCATCATTTATCCTATAAGTCAAAACTTTAAAGACAAAAAAATTCTAACAAGAAACACTGCTCAGACTGACACCAACTCGGTTCTCAAAGCTTTGGTGCATCAGCAGAAAATATCTTGAGTAAAATTCTACATTCTTATAAGCTGCAAGAGTGGAATGAATTTTAACAGCCGCTTTGGCAGGTAACACACCAATGACTCATTGCTTTAGCTTAATGAATTTGGCTGGCAAGATGATAAAGTAAGTAAGTAAAATCTGTAGGGTGCAGATATTCAAGCCATTTCCCTTTTTAATGCTACCTGAGTTTGTACTTCAAACTACTTGATTAGTTACAGGACACTACTCCTTAGCAACTGAAGTTGTGTGATTCTGCAAGATTTACTACCTTACACATATATATTTGTATATTTATATATATCCCGACCGTAGACTGTACCGCCTACAATGCCATTTTAATTGGTGGAGAGGCATTCTATGAGTGCTCATGCACTGGGATTTATAACTCTTCATGTATCAGCTTTTTACAGCTGTTCTAAATTAAACCGTTATTTAGATAATATAGATTGTAGCATAGACTATATATATATATATCTATATCTATATATATATATGTCTATGGACTGTACTGTAACAAACTGTTCTGGAGGCCTACTGTGTGTCCCACTGGAGTTTCCGTACAACAGGAAAAAAGTACTGAGGAACTTCTATCCACCTTTTTCGGGGCTCGTGCAGTTTGCGAAAGTTGTGCGAAATAAAAAGCTGTCACACCGTCTTCCGTCCTGTTTATTGTTTTATTAGTTATTCGGTTAGGTGAACCCAGGACGCTCGGTTATATTGGTGGCAGCGGTGTTCTCCAACAAGCAGCCGAGGGCTTTTCTGTGGACGTGAGCCGTGAAGGTGCTGTTGTTTTTAGCTTAGCTGCGTCAGTGTAGCTAGCTGGCTAACCCCGGCACCGTGCTTCAAGACTGCACAACTACCTTATGAAGATGTGGCGCGGAGGCTGCAGTTATGAGCAGGTGAGGATTCCTTCTTCCTACGCGCCGGGCAACTCTGTGTGTGTATATGTTTATATGAACAAATACATCACAACAAAACAAAAAATGAAAGGAAATTACGAATAAAAAGGCATAATATCAAAGTGTTTTTGTGAAAGTAGATTGTAGTACACTGTGCAGCAATTCAGTAACTTGTTTGAGGAATGATTCAGGATACTTGAGCCTAAAAAAGTCGAAACATTCAATATGTCCGACTGACACATTGTGGCTCCAGGACAGCTTGCATGTTAAGAGGCTTCCAGTCATTCTTAAAGTCTTCATCACCTCCCTTGCTCTCTCTGTCTCCGTACTTGGCCACAGACCCAGGTGAGATCAAATGTCAGTGCTAAGCTCTAATGAATGCTCAGAGTATTAAAGCCCAGTGTTTCTGATACCCAACTCAGCAGCTCCTGGTCCAACTACATCCCTCTGCTGTCAGTGTGGAGATCAGCGGAGCAACAGACTGAGACTGACATGTACTGTGAAGTAACCTGCTGTAGTCAATGCCTCTGCTGTGAGCAGCCAGCTGATTGGTGTACCTCAGCATTTATGAGAATTCATACAAACCACTTTCAACTCCTTCTACAGTGATAGTGTGTGACAAACCACTCATCAAATGTGTATGTACTGCTCGAAAGGCCATTTCAAAATAGTTAGTCTGTGGATTATCTTGATCAACCGTGTCATGATTTCTGGAAAGAGATAGTGCCATTGAGTTTTTCAAATGTATTTTTTGGCACATTGAGCACCACAAGTGCGAGTGGCATCTAATTTTGTTATATTGGAAAGAAGGCAGACATTGCCATGGCTATCTTCAACATTCGGCAAGTCACAGCAAAACAATCAAATTTGTAAATAGCATGACAGTAGCAGACAATAGCAAATAGAATGGCAAGAGGAAAAATGTGGAGTTTTGATTTTTGGGTGAACTGTCCCTTTAAGAATGCTAAATAGGTGGTTGATATTGTTACTTCAGTTATTATAGACACATCATACCACGCACTGTACACAGTGAATATACCTTTGTAGTTTCTACCTGTTATTGAACTTTCTAAGGACTTAATATTTACATGACGCATCTGAACCACAACACACAGAAGCACTTATATGGACTGCAACGTACAGTCTAGTTACAGTCAAACCAACATATTTTACACCAACACACTTCTTTACTTTTCTTTTCTTGGACTCATTGATGTGAATATTCACTCAGTCACACTAAAGAATATTATATGGTATCTATTTTCAGAGAGCTGCAGTTCTGACCTTCCCATACGGTTGGTTAAGATGTTCTGCAGCTGCAGTTTATGTCCTGCTCATCCAGTCGATGTGCTGCAGTCCGCTCAGGATGAGAGTATCAGATCTACACTTAAATATGTAGTAGCGTAGGTATCACTGAGTGGTGTTATATAACAAACTCATTGAAGTACTCATCTTTGTGTTCACCATTAGCTCTGATACAAAGTTAGAGCTGTGAACATTTTAGATGATCAAACGGCTTAAATGCAAAAATTAAAAAGTTCCTTTTCCAGCAGACAAAATGTTATACAGTTAACCAGTACAAGTACGGTGAGGGGCTGGACATAAACTTGGCATGAATACTTGAGAAATGCAAGAAAGACAAAGTCACCTATTCATTCTTTTATTGTTATTAAAAGATTTGAGGGGAAAATGAAACCATTTTTTAAATATTTGGGCTGCAGGACATTATCATGTTATAAATGTTCTAATATTATTGAAAGTCATGCAGCAGTTCATGTATATTTAAAATAGAGCAACATAGGTGAATTTTGCTAAAGCTGTATTTATATTTGCAATTAGCCTTTCTTTAAGTGTCAGACTACAGATATTTATATTTTGTTGTTTATGATAGGTGAAAGTTTAAAAAACAGTTTTAGTGAACATTTAATGGGGCATCTAGAAGTCTGCATATTGCACTTTAAAAACAAGCTCAGTCAGTTAGTTATTAATTATGTTACTGAATAACCTGTCATTGTGTGCAAATAGGAATAGAATATGAAGTTGAGAAGTTGGGCTGAGATCTAACTTTGGATAACAATCACCTGTTGTAATATGTGAGCTTAACTCAAATAAATCCTAACTCGTTTTTTTTCACTAGTTTCTAGACTTGTGTGAGAACACTGATTTAATTCAATTAATGACAAGTCAAAACAAAGATATAAGATAAGGTATAAAATACATAAAATAAAAACATAGCTATGAAGATTACCATCTCTGCCAACAGATAAATAAATAAATCCTACACAATGGACCTTGAACCTTGACAATTTGTGAGATTTTCTTTGTTTTATATGATGTATAAGTGTCATATCTTTAGGTTTAAGATGGTTGGTTGGACATAACAAATCATTTGAAAGAGAGGGCTCTGGACATTTGTTTTTACTACATTCTGACATTTTATGGACTAAATCATTAATCAGTCAATCAGAAGAATAATCAGTGATAAAATTGTCAGCCCAACATCTGAAAAAAGAAAAGGTGTCCAAAGTGCAGAACGCCAAAGGAGTAGTGTTTACTGTTCAACATAGTAAACACTGAGTAAAAAAAATGCCACTGTTTCAAGTGAGACAATAAAAATGACACTATAAGTACACATCACATGTCTGCATAAATCTATAAAAAGGGGATTACTGAACACTGTGAAATAAATCTATATAGGCCTACTGTACTATGTTGACTTATCAGATTATTAATTAAACCATTTTCACTTTTACTCTTAGCTGAGAGAACTGCTGAGAGATGGGGGTGGGGGATTTTATGTGTGTGTGTATGCACGCAAGTGTACACGTGTGTATGGCAGGGAGGGTGATATCTACACGGGTGAGATGTGTAGTAGTGGGGGAGGGGAGAGCAGCACAGTCATCCATTTCTTGTGCTCTGATTGGCTGATCGTGTCTCCCCTTACCACAGGCAGGACCTGGCAAAGGCTGACATCAGAGACAGCTCTACACACACACACACCACACATATACACACACACACACACCACACATACACACACACACACACACACCACACATACACACACACACACACACACACACACACGCATGCACACAAGGCTCTGCTCACCATTACTGCTCTGTCTGCAGCAGAACGAGTAGTAAAGGGTGGGAATAACGTTGTGATGGGTCCCTCGGGGAGCTTGTCCTCACTCTATGATTGTATTTACTGCTGAGCCCTCAGGTGACAACACAGTTATGATTTTCTGATGCAACAAACACTGCCCTGTTTGTTGCTAAGGGCACATCAGTGTTACTCCCTGTGTGTTTTGGTCATTACATCTCTTGTATTCTACCCCTTCCTAGGGTAAACTGAATGAGCAGGCTGCAGAGAGGACAACACTGCGTGCAAATTTGTGTGTTCACTGTGATCTGAGGACAGTTTGCATAATAAAACTGCACCACAGGGCAGTGCTTCACTGAGCCTGCTGCTCTGTTGGACGTGTTATGAAATATCTTAAGAAATGTTATTTGCTGTATTATTAGACATCGTAAGTAAACACGACTAACATTCAGGTTTTTGCTTCAGTAATATTACGAGGATAAAGCATCATCCTTCTCACAAGAGTCGAGCTCGTGCTGGTATGCTTTAGAAAAAAACACCTTCAACAAATTGATCCTGTAACTCTGTAGAAATACGTAGAGGAAAGAAAAGACACTTGGCACACAGTGGAATCACAGGGTAAACAATGGAAATGTGGCTCTAAGGTCATATGTGAAAATGCCAGTTGCAGGTGATGGTTTAATGGGGTAAAGTGTGGACAACAAGTTATGACAGGGAAGAAAATCAATGGAATGTACTTATTTAACATCAGCCTTAAATTCACTGAATTCATAAATGTAAATCATCTTAGTTTTATTTACTTTCCTTCCAAGAAACTCAATGTATCTTACCCAGATCTGTAATTTGATCCTCTTGTCATTCCTGTAGATGGTCTTCACCTTGAAGTCGATGCCCACCGTACTGACAAAGGCCGGCGTGAAGGAGTCGTCAGCGTAGCGGAACAAGAAGGAGGTTTTGCCAACACTGCTGTTGCCAATGATGAGGATCTTAAACATATAGTCAAAGTTTTGGTCCGAAGACTCCTTCTGCCCGTAGGTCGCTGTTGCTGAGGCCATCTGCGGTAAGAAACAAAGGAGAAACACAAAACTATTATCAAATCACTGCTGTGGGTGAGTAAGAGCAGGACTCAGACACCAAAATGTTTGGTTTGCATCCAGATTCTCGGGTTTAGGCAACATTAGCACTTTTGGTTAAGGTAAGGGAATCTTACTCTGAAATCATTGAAAAAGTGGTGATATATGATGACTTTGGAACGAGAACAGGCAGGAAATACATTTTAAGTGAAACATTTTTTTCATGCAAAAATGACAAAAAAATGACAGTTTGAGATAGAGTTGCTGTTTTTCTGTGCTGCTAATAGAGTACACTTAATAAATTTAGGCTCTGAACCGTTGGTCAAAACAAGCTTTTTGAATACTTTTCTTTTGGCTGTAGGATATTTTACCAGACTTAAAAAATTGCATTTTACAAACCAAACCATTAATCCATTATTTGAAAAAAATAATAGCCAAGATAGTTGAGGACTCTTTCTGATTTAGATGCAGATACAGTATGGACTTCATGGTTTAAACTCCTTGGTGATGGGGAATGGATCCATGAACTGGCAGACATGGAGCAGAGTACCACAATCCTTCATCAAGGCACATCTGAATCCCCCTGATGTAGGCGTCGGACAGAACTCTGGGGTTTCTGTCCGATCTGAATTAATGTCTGTCTGTCTCATGAACAAAACACACTCTAAAGAAAAATGAAACCAAATAAACCCTTAAAAACGGCAGAGGTAATTTTTCATATAGTAAAGGTCATACATTTAATGAGTGTTCCAACAGAAGATGAGATTCTGGCAGCATCTGTTAGACTCAGCCTAACAGATGATGGTGATTAACTAGTCAGGCTTAAACACTGCACATTTGCTTTATGGTAATTAATCAAAGCAGCACATTGCGACGTAAGGGGAAAACAGAAACCCATTGGCGTTTTCTCAATTTGGCAAAAAGGTTGGAGGCAAATGACTCAATCAGTCACAATCAGATGTGTGAGAAATAATTCATTGCACAAGCAGCTGAGGGTCGAAGTCATTTTGGAGTTTGATATTCAGCAGCTGAACTAATATTTTAACATCTACAGCTTGTGTAGATATCCCATTAATTACTGTCACAGTTAGATCATTTTAGGGTAAGGTCTGACAAACAATGTTTATGGCTCTTGCATGACGAGGTCTCATGCTCACAGCTGAAGTTACAGGAAAGAAGGAGCCTGACATCTACACCAACAACCACACCACAAACAAATGATTATATGACAGCGGTAACTTTAGATTTAGTAGCTGACACACACTAACGATCTATGGCAGATATTTATATCAGCCTACCTCTTCTGTGGATCAATAGATTTCCTTCAAGAGCTGCATGACTTCCAGGGAACTACTTTCTATGTTTACTATTGATCGGACTCAGAGTGTTTGAGATTTCGGAGTCTCACGCTGCTTGCCCACATTGATTTTGTGCTCGCTAAAGTTCTTAAATCTTTGCAACAACTGTGGTGAGTAAAATGTTTTCATGACCAACAAAAATATAAGATTAACACCCAAGTTGACAAATATCCAAATTTTCCTTTAATTGTCTGAATGGGACTCAGATACACAAACTAAACCCTAAACTGGATCGAGGTGTAAACATGCTTCTCCAGGCTGCACGTAGGTGAACATTTACATGATTTGAGAGTGGTTATTCCTTTTAAACCTGTTTACAATTTCTGTAACAATCATATTTTTTTTCTTTGTTTTGAATCTGCTTCCTGACATTAATTTAATCAACCAGTCGACTTGCTTTTGCATATCCCCATGATGCATTGTTGGAATTTGGGAGGATTGCATGTTGGCTTCTTTGCAAACGTTTCAAGTCAAGTCAAGAAATCTTTATTGTCCCCCAAGGTGCAAATTCTTGTGCAGCCAGCAGAAGTACATTAGTGCATACAATAAATACAATAAATCAATACATTTAAAATCACATTGAATCATTTTAAAAACCAATGACCGCAGGAACAAATGAATTATTCAGTCTGTTAGTCTTGCAGTGAAAACTCACTGCAGAGTGGATGGTTCGGGTCGGCCAGGATTGACTTGGCCTTCCTTAAAGACCTCACCTTTTAAAGGTGAGGAAGATTGTTTAGTGGCACTCCAGCAATCTTACTGCACACCAAAACAATTCCCAGTCAGTTCCTGTTTTTAAGAGACAGTGACCCAAACTAACAAACAAAGGAAAAAGTGAGCACTGATTAAAAAAAAACAGAGTAAGACATTCTCATAAAAGTCTAATCGACATTAAAACCACAAAGCTTATGGTAAAAATACATGTGCTTATGAGCTTTTCTGCAGACAGTATCAACGTGAGAGTCAAAGCTCAATTTGTCATCAGTGATGGTGGCAAGATATTCATGGCCCCTCTCATACATGCATAGCAAACCTGAAAATATCTAGACATAACGGGAGAAGCTGTATGTGAGAAATGTCCAAATCAATTCGATCGGACATTAATCGAATTTAAACCTCCCAGTTCCTGAGTACAAAGTCAAAGTCTGTTAAGTCGACTGAGCCCCTGAGTAAACAAAGCTGGAGAATTCACAGCGAGTGAGTGGGTGTGTGTATGACATTTCTATCATGCAGCTTGCACAAAAATGAAGACATCATCTAAACATAAAGAAAAATGGTAATTTAAATAGAGATAGCAACAAAAATGTCTGATCAGAGAGATGAAAAAATTCGGAAACTTTTGTCGGTTAGGGCTGAAAACTCTTGATTGATTATGACCAAATTACGAAACCAGCACGGTTACCATGGTGTAATCTGTGAATTGTCCGGCCTCTAGCATTTGCTGGTATGAAACTACACAAGCTGCCAGTGGACTCCAGGAGTTCAGGGCTACGAGGGCTAAAAGGTTTCAGGAAACCTTTTGACTCTTGAGAGCACAATGACTCGAGCCCACAGGCCCTGGAGTCGCTGCTCCCTGCTCTATATTTAGACCGTTATCTCCACTCGGCTGCAGTGGAACACGAGAACTCTCAGGGAATAAAGCACAAACAAAACAACTGCACCCTGCTCAGAGCTCCGGCCTATCGGTTTACATGAAGGCACACAGAGATGCTTGTTTAATAATGAAGAAGCACCGACCCTTCCTCAACACATTGTTGTGTTTTTATGCAAAGAGGCTGAGAAGGCGGTGAAAGATGTGGGTTGAAGATATCGCCAAACCTGCTACACTCAATGTAAGTGGGGTTCAACACAGGAAGCTGAAACAAAAAAAATAAAAGCAGAAATCACACAAAAAATGATTTTGATGATTTCTGCTTTAATTTGTGTAAAGAAAGATTTTCTGAGAACATCTAAAAATGCAGTAGCATGGTTGTCAATTTGTATTTGGTTGATGACGGGTTCTGCTCCGCCTGTGACGTCAATAATTCCTCACAAATCTGCAGCCTGCTGGAAAATAAGAGACCTCAACTGAGGCCTAAAATCAACTTGAATCAATTATTTGCAGTTATTAATAATTAAGTTTAATAGCAGAAGGTATTTAAATACTATGTGGTTTTAAAATGACTGAATTTCTTAAATCTGATCATATTTGCTCATATTGCTGATTACCACTCAGACCTGGGAGAGTCTGAATTTAAGCGAAGTTGCCAGATGTGTTTGTGCTTGAATTTAATAAATAAATGTAGTAGTTTATCAGTGAAAAAAACAAAATATTAAGCATTGTGCAACTTTTTGAGGGATTTGGGGCCAATAATAATGAGTTCAGATTTATCACAGTTCAGTTTGAGAAAGTTTGTTTGCATCCAGAATTTAATTTCGGTCAGGCAGTTGGTAAGAGTGGTATGGGTTTGAGTGGAGATGGTTTTGGTGGAGATGTATGTTTGTATATCAATCGGCAAACAGTGGAAGTGGAGGCCATTGCGATGGATGATGTCACAGAGGGGGAGGAGGTAAAGGATGAAGAGGAGGGGACCAAGCACTGAACCTTGAGGGACAACGTAGGACAGAGGAGCAGTGGAGGAGGGGCAGTTATTGATCTTAATGAATTGTTGTCTGTTAGTGAGATAAGATTTAAACCAGGTGAGGGCAGTGCCAGTGATGCTGAGGGAGGATTGGCGACGGGACAGGAGGAGAGTGTGGTCAGTGGTGTCAAAGGCTGCAGAGAGGTCGAGGAGGATGAGGATGTTAAAGTGTCCAGAGTCAGAGGAGAGGAGGAGATCATTTGTGACTTTGAGGAGTGCTGTTTCTGCACTGTGTTTAGTGCAGAATCCAGCCTGAAATGTTTCGTAGAGGTTATTGGAGGAGAGATGGGTTTTCAGCTGGGTAACAACGACACCTTAACTGACGCAACTACAGCTAGCAGTGACCCCTTCCTTTTTTCTTGTAAGTTTAAAATCATTTGAAGAGGTAAGGGTCTCAAGTTTGGCCTGGGGGTTGTTCCAGGACCAGTGACCATGTTGGAATTAACGTGACCTGAGATTATAACTGCTAATTAGAATCACTAACCTCTTTTAACTCACTTCTTAAAACTCATATTTATATGTGATGTCGTCGCCATATAACAAAAAATTCACTGCTTTACCTTTACCCGCTGCTTTACCCGTTCTGGTCTTTCTGATGGGAAACTGAAGCTGCTCTGTCGAAGTCACCAGACTCCATTGATGAAAGCAGTAATCATTTTGCAAAAACATTGACTTTGCTGATATACCACTGCCTCCACCAGAAAGGTAAAGTGGTGAAAATACCCTAAATATAGCAAACACTTTAACTGATGCTGAATTTTGTGGCTGGCTAGAATATGTTTTGCTGCAGCGTCCTCTCACAGCAGTACAATTGCTTAGCTTCCATGCCAGTACATCTGGTTTATCAGAGGTGCGAGCAAAGCAGCACATACATAAAATAAGCACTGCAGAAACATCTGGTATTTTGGACCACCTTGTTTAACTATATATCTTGAAACAGTTATAGCTAAAAATAACAACAGAAATAAACAAGTTTGCTGATTTCAGCAGCAATTGTTACTGTTAGCGCAACATCACAATGATTCGGTCCACATAATTAAATTGCTGCAGAATTGCTTGAAATGATGTGCAGTTTCTCAACATAATATAATGTGCAATCAAAAACTAAAAGTAAAGTTTGATGTTTTCAATGTTTTGGTTTTTTTTCAGCACACTGCATCAGTATTTTTAGGCAGCCATTCAACATGAAGGCTTATTTGTGTTAATTAGTCCAACTACTCTCTGTCTCCAACGTTTACAACAGGTCACAGTTCCTACACTGTTCATCAGTGATGGATGTAAACAACTTCAAATCAGCTGTGACTCAGCGTTTTAACCCTGCTGCACTTGATCGGCATCCAATCAAGTCTTTTAGTGATGACTGAAAATGTGAGTCTCTGTGCTCTGCAGTGAAGTGAACTGCAGTGTGACTCACTGAGGGGGAGAGCGTAATCCACACCAACCACAGGAAATGAGAACAAACACAGAGGTTGAAGGAGACGTACAGTATGTTGACAGCCAAAGATCCTCACTGAATCAGCCGACCCACAAGAGATACTCCGTCCCACAGTGCATCGATCTAACGGTACTCAAAGGACAACACACCTACGAACGATTGTCACATGATTCTGCAGTCTAGTGAACATTTTAGATTCTCTGAACAGGAAAATATATTTATATGATCTAATGCTATTCAGCTAATATTGTTGTGTGTGTTTTACTGGTCTGAAAATTAAATAAAAAGAACAGAGAGAAAAACCATGTTCCAAAATCCCCGACAGGTGTTCATACCGTCCAAAGTTCAGAATTTGTCTAGCTAATGCTAAAGATACTTTCGAAGTGAAGATTTGTCTCTCAGTCAAGATGGTTTGCACCACCAGAATAGTTATTGATTAGTTGTTAATAGATATTTACACCCAGTAACTGCCAAGCAAAACTATTGTGTAGCTGACTGAATGAAACAAATTCCCCACATTATATATTATTAGCTAAATTTTCATCCAAATGCTATGCAAACTTAAACCTCCAGAAAATCAGCATAAGCCTCAAGATAACAAAAACAATGTGGAAAAACATGATGGAAATATGGCATTTATGTTTGGTCTATACATTCATTTGAAAGTTAGTCTTGTTTTGACAGAAGAAAATTTAGCCACAAAAAAGTCACGTCATGATTTATTTAGTGAGTCTGTTCACATTTGCATTTTGTTTTGATCTATACATGAACTATCTCTCCTCAGCTAGGGGTAGAAACTATTTTGCAAAACGTCTTACACTGTTAGCGTTTCATTATACGCAAATTGAAAATGCACACAAAAACAGGTGGACTGAAACGCACTCATTAACACAACTGATTTGGCTCTTAATCAAAATGCTACATGATAATGTCATGGAGGAAGATTTTAAATAAATGCAAACATAACACAGAATTTAACAAAAAATACCAAATATTACAGAATGGTAACCTACAATGACTATTTGTCACTGTCAACCAAAACAAATTAAATCAAAAAAGTGACTTTTTCTCTGGCTAAGACTAAAACAAACCTACTGGAAGTGAGATCACACTTGATCACAGTCTGGGCTTAGTGTTCAATTTCGTCTTTGGCCAACCTTATTAAAAATGTATCTGCTTGTGTTACTGTTGCACCAAAGTGTCTACTCAGCTCGGCAGATATTTCAGCCTGTGTGCTTTTTATCGACGTGTTTCTTTGAGCTGAGTCAGTGGTGTTGCAGTTATAGCACATTAGGCAATAAGTTTTAAACTTAGAAATAGACATTCAAGCCAAGGTCTTACAGCCAATTTAGGTTGTACTCTGACTAAAAGTTTTCTTTTAGTCAAAGACTAGTCTGTTTTCTTTCCTCACAACATATTTCTATTTGAAAATAAATGAGCACTTCAGGAATATTTCCCACAGCTTGATCTGATCCTCTGCCTCTCTCCTAATGTTTTCTTAAGATGTGGATTTGTGAAGCTTGTTCTGGACCAATGCGCTGGTTTAAAAACCTAAAAACCAAATGCAAGCATGTGACAGTTATTAATAGCTGTGATTAGAGGAGGTTAAAAATTAGCAGGCACAGTTGGAAGCCTGGATTTTGTCAAACACTATCACAGACTTTTGTTGGCTGTTGAATGTCTGCTGTACGTGGTGAGGTTACTGCAGCCTTTCCTCTGCGTCTCAGATTAGCCGTGGAGAAGAGAGTTGGCTTAACCTTCACCAAACACTAATTTGATACAGAAGCTTACAGACTGCAGGCCTCTGTGTTTAATCTCAAAGTGATTAACAAATTCTCATTATGCAAATGTCTCTTCGGCTGCATGGCATTGCTGCTGCTTTCATTTGGCCTTGATGGTAAACTACATCTGAACAAAGGCGTCAACTCGGGTGTGCTGAAATGTGAGCGCTGCCCGAACACACGGGTTTGTTACGACTTATGATTTAAAGAAATTGCAAGCTGTGCAGCGGACCATACATTACATTTATGTGACACTTGGAGCTCTGTTTCAAGGACTGCTACTAACAATTTTTATCATTATTGATTCATCTATGATTTTTTTGCCTGAAAAATATAATAAAATAGTAAAATATGCTGCTTTTCTTGCAGCCAAATGTGACAACTTTGGCTTTTTTTGTCCAACAAATTATTATTATTATTTTTAAATTTTTAGCTTATTCTCCATTTTTCCTTTTCCCTGCTGAATGTGCTGACTCACAACTCTGCTTCCCCAATGACGGGATCGATGAAGTTTCATCATTATTATTTAACATTTGACAAATAAAACTGGATACTGTGCCTGAGACAAAAATAACAAAAGTGGTGTGATGCAGTGTGGTGTTTGTTTTTTTCATATTTTTTGTGAGTCAAAGTGATTTTAATGCTTCGAGAAATGGAGCAATCTCTAAAATGAAAAATAACAAATAATTAATTAAATATAATTAGAATTAATGAACACTTTAAAGGTCCAGTCCACTAACTTTGAGAGTATAATCCTCTCCTGCAGTTTGATGACCAGACACTGGGCCCTGAGACCAGACTGAATGTCAGGAAGAACGGGATTTGAGAGGTCAAACAAGACTACTAAATGGACAATGACACTAACTGCAGAAGATGACTCAGCTCCTCTATCACAAAGGATGAGAGGCCTGATTTTATCAGAGAGCTGATAATAATAATGATAGCCAAATAACACTAAAACTTCTAGAGATTCGCTCAGACCACAGTGGGAGGTGATCTGTTCCGCATATGGCCATCCTTTCTGAGCGGTGTGCCTACTCAGCTGACGTCTTCTGTGTAGGAGGAAGTACCTACTAATTTGCACCAATGTTGTCATTTTACAGTGCAAAACATTTACTGCATACATAATATACTGTATATTACAAGCATGTCCAACATCTTGGGCGATTTGGTTTGAATGAAACACATTAAGGACCCACACCAAGGCACGTGAAATGCACTTCTTATAATTTTAAACAGACTAGTCAGAAGTATATTGCTGCCTCCCGCCAAACATATTTGGTCCTTCCAAACTAAAATGATGCACAAGTGTATTTGCATATGGCACATGTGGAGATGCTCTCTAACGCCATCTGAGAACAGACAATCATAGAGCTGGATCACCTGAGACGAATGTTAATACCAGGTGTAAACAGGGCCTTACTGGTGATATGGGTTGCCCAAACATGGAACATCTGTGGTTTTATATATGCATGTGCACTGAGGTTGAGTTACTAATGAAGAAGTTTTTGTATTATATTAAGCTTCTTTTTTTACGTGTAACTTTACATCAAATATTATGAAAACACTATGGAGGAAAAAGTTACAGGCTACACAGTTATAGATTCATCCTTCTCCACTGAAGCGACTCAGAAGCTCATTGATGGCAGTTACACCTCCAAGCCATCCTCTCTAACCAAGTGTTTTTCTTAAATCCTAATTCAATCATGACTAAGAGTTGAGAGTGTCTGTGCTGGACGATGACTTCATCAAGCTCTCCTCTAAACCTGTCACCTAAAGTAGATTGACGTCCTCCAGGAGCTGGATTGATCCACAGCTAAGTGCTGCTGCGGCCAGCTAGTCAGGCTCATTTAATCAGTCGTGGCTGGCTTCCTGCGGACGGACAGCTGATCTTCAGCTGATCCCATCATCCAAACACCGTCCCACTTAAAGACAGTTACTGAGGACCTGTGAGACAACTGACGAAAACACCCCCCTGAAGCATGGAAAAACATGCTGAAGTTTTCTGATTTAGGATTAATCTCAATGGTTTAAATTAAAGATTGCTGAATCTGGAGAAGTTATAAGAAGCTTGCAGTGGTGGAAAGTAACTAAGTACAATCATTTAGGTACTGTTCTTAAGTATGATTTTAAGGCACTTGTATGTTACTTGAGTATTTCCATTTTCTGTGACTTTATTCTTTTACTACTTTGCAAATTCAGATTATTAATACAAAGTATAATAAATTAATAATAATAATAATATATGATGTATTATTATAGATTAAACTATCCAGCAGTAGTCTTTAAAATGAGCACCATCTTTACCAGCTCCATCATTAAGGTGATGAACACAGTAATGCCTCAATACTTATAATAAAGTAATATAACGTAATACATTATTCAGAAATGGGCCATTCTGAATAATGAGTATTTTTACTTTTGCTACATTATGTACACTTTGTTGCTTATACTTTTGAACTTTTTGGAATGCATAACTTTTACTTTCCCTTTAAGTCATATTTTCTTCTTTGTTTAATTCTATTCTTCAGTCTTGCTTAGTGCTTTTCTGTTTTATTTTGTTAATGTGCGTTTTTCTGACAGTTTTCTTTGTCTGCCCCGTCCTGATGAGCTTCACCTGTCCCTCACAAGGCCTGCAGTCTATACCTGTTCCCACTAACCCAATTAGTGTCTCTCTACTTATACTTGCCCTGTTCCTTTGTTCTTTGTCAGTTTCATCTTCATTTTTTGTTTCAAGTTTTGGTGCCTCTTTTCCTGTGCCTGCCTGATTTGGAGACTATACACTTTTTGAAATTAATCTTTAGATTCTGCCAGCTGCCTCTTTTGGGTCCAAGCCTCCTACCTGCTCTCCGTCACTGTGACTACTTTAGTAGCTTATTGCTGCTTTTTTTTTTTTGGTTAGTAAAAGCTCTAAGTACTTCTTCCATCACTGGCTGCTGGAACTTACAGGGTCAGCTTGCCTAACTGGCTAAACTAAATATCTTGCCTGCAGGAGCGTCCAAGCTGTTTCATGTGCAAGAAGACCAAACGCAACAAAATCTTAAACTTCTTTACATCATCTGTTTTGTAGTATGTACAACCAAAAACACTCCAAATACACAGTTCATGGTACTTTCTAGCAACCAAACCCACACAACTGGCACTACAGGAACAATCACATGCAGCATATCAAAACAAAAAAAAATGAAACTAGGAGGGTGAAATGTCTTGCATGTAGTAGAAAGTCTAGAAAAGTGTCTATAGCGTGAATTTCAGCATTAAGCACACGTTTACTCAACATTCAACAAACTGAAAACTATAAATCTATCCTTGCTCTGCCAGTCATTAAGCTCCCCTCTTGTTTTATGCTCCTGTACTCTTTACACTCAATTGTAGTAGAAAAAGGAACTTTGACAAGCCATCATCTTCCTACTAAGGTAGTAAATCCCTTCCTTTTCCTTGTATCAGCAAGACATTGAAGTGTGTTGCCACTGCACAGATCAAAAGTCAACCAGGTTAAACTTTGCATGAATCAAATGTGTGTATTTGCACTCCTTATTAGGCAGTATTGGAAAGTAATACACTACATTAATGTAAATACAGTGCTTAAGTACTATATTAAGTGTTTCATTTTTTGCTGCCACAGATTAAAAATAGTTAAAGTTCGGTAAATCAATTTGTTTGTCATATGAAATATATGTCCAATTAGTGAATTGTAATTCTGTTCAGTTCCTTCAATTTGAGCATTATGAAAAGTGTGAAATAATGTAAGATCGGGCCTTTTAGCAGCTTCAACATTAAAGTACTGGCTTTCACTCTTGCTCCTTTAAGTACATTTTGTTGCAAATGCATCTGTACGTTTTACTTTATTTTTATGGCATGGTATACTTTTGCTAGGTTACTTTTACTTAAACGATTAAAATACTTATTCCACCACTGAAAATAGGCTGCAAACCGACTCTAAGTGTGAACAGACTGAGAGCATAACAGTTTTCACAGATCTAAAATGTTCCACCAAACATGAAAATGATGATTTCACACCCAGAATCACAACCAGGACCAGAACTGGGAAGCTGGAAAATCTCATATAAAATAAGAGTGTGCTGGATTGAATCAAGCATGATTCAAACTCAAAATATCTGTCAAAAAATGTGAGGGCTGGATGTTGTAGTGACCCAAAATCACACTGCAGTATTTAGTTGTTTTGACGACAAGAAATTAAATAACTAATTAAATTTCAGACATATTTTCTCATCAGGGAGGAAAAAAGGGACACTAAAAAACACAAAGTTGTAAAATGAATGTACAAAAAATAATTAAAATAAAGCTAACGTTCCCATCTAACAGTTCACCTGACTTAAGTGCATCAGCAGACAGCAGCCGTGTGTGTGAGAAACAATAACTAACACTAAAACAGAGAAGATGCAGTGGCTGTCTGCAGCAGCTGTCCTGCTCCCAGGTTGCCTGAGACGGCATTTTCCCCTTTTTCCTCCAATCACGTGCCTCCTTTTCTAGGAAGCGTGGGGATGCAGATGAGAGGAGGGGAAGCTAAAAATAGCATCTCTTCTTCTTTCTTTTTTTTTCTTTCTGCACAGCAAACAGAGAGCAGAGAGGGGGGAGCAGCCTGGATGTGGGAGGTGTTTTTGGAGATAGTTGGCAGGTGAATCCAGGGCGTTTTGGATTTAAAACAGCCCAGCATCTCTTTATACACTGGTCTGCACTTAATAAATATTTATGTGACACATTTCTTCCTTGTTTTTATGTGACTATTTTTTATTTTAGTTTTTAAAAACATATTGATCGACAATGTTAAGCTTGCTGTTGAAGCTGAAAGCCTTTTTTTCTGCACTTATTCTATGAATTAAGACTTTCCTTTGTCATTTTCCAAAGATAATGACGCTTAAAAATATAACATAGAGGTCTCTGATTTAGCTTTTTAAGGACCGCTTCCAATTATGAATACAAGTTTGGCCTAAAAACTGCGAATTACTTATACCTTGTGGTTATATTTCAGCATTGTTTTGCTCTAAAAATAACCAGAATGTCATGCTTCCGTTTCAGAGAGTTTTTGTTTTTCATGTAAGTGTGTAAAAGAGCAACTTTTGACTACAGTACAAGCCTCCACTGAAACCAATTATTTCAGTGACAGCAGTTCTTTACTAAGATATAAAATGTCTTAATCTGCAGCTGGGGTCAGACCAGACTCATAACTTTGACAGACTAATATCTGAAATGTAATAAAGGTATCGATCCAACATATGAATGTGATCTCAGTTGGTACTGTTGCAGTGTTTGTCACAGGCAACACAGATATGTGTGAAACGGCAGATGCGCCACTCTTGCATTCATGTCTCATGCCAGTAACTTTAGCAGAGGAAGTGCAGATGTGACCTGCAGACTGTCAGCTCACATTCAGACTTATCAAACACGTGAAACTTTTATCAGTCATTGCAGGCAAAATGAAAACTCACTGCCAGTGGAGTTTCAATCTGATCTACACAGCTCTGTACTATGATTCATTTTAATGCCATCTGCTGACTGACAAGACAGAGAACAATTACATTATTAAACAGTTTTCAATACTGTAAAGCTTTGAAAACAACAGGTGAAGGTAGATGAAAACCAATCCTGTCTTTAACACACACACACACACACACACACACACACACACACACACACACACACACACACACACACACAGCACATAAATGCTTTCATCTATAGACTGAATTGCCACTATCAGTCCATAAACAGAGCATTTAATGTATGTTTTCATTACAATATGAAGCCTATATTAAAAGACACTTTAATATAGTTCATATTTTTAGTTTGTATTTGCAAGGCAGTTTATTATTTGCTTTTTTTGTTTTTTTTACTACCTTCCATATTCATGCATTCTGTACTAAAATGTGCTGTTGCAGTGTGGGATGCCCACAATATGCACGCAAATTTCCATTAAGGCACCAACCGAGATATGATTGGTTAAGGACTGAATGTTTCACCCTACCATAGAAACACAACAGTGCTCCATAGGGCTCACCGTATTAAATTACAAACTAATATTCCTATAACCATTTACATATTCTGACTAATAGCGAGTCTATGGTGACCTATGGGCCGTTTCATGAGAATAATCGTGAAAATGTGATTACTGATAATCAATGTGCGTGTCAAAAATCATAAAGGCAATTAAAAAACGCTACTTTTTAATATTGGCCTGAATGTATTTTAATCTATTGTTCTTGCCTCAGAGACATTTAGACCATTTTCATGATTTCAATCATCGGACGGTATGAAACGCCTTTTCCTGCAGGACAGGCCCCGATTCAAACCAGAGATCCAGCAGCAGCCTTCACGTCCAGACTCACAGATTACACGAATTAATATGCATTTTATTCATCCACGACGGTTTTATGGTTTTTCAAATGGAAACAGCTGTTATAAAGCAAGCATCTTAAGCAAAAGCTTCTTTAATCTGAAATCCTTTACTAGATATTCAAATATAAGCGCTCATAAACAATAAACACAAGACAAAATACATTTAACTATGACAGCCTATATGTGTCAATGCAAAAGATTAATAAAGAAAGAAATCCCACCTTTATAGATTTCTATCCGGCTGCTATCCACCGCGTCCAGCACCCGCAGAAACACTACCACTGTCAAAGCACACAGGCTGGGCAACACAGCATCCGGGTCCGAATTCCAGAATAAAAGTCGTTAAAAACTAAAACTCAAAATAACAGAAAATTATATTGAAATTTAAGTGATTTCATTTCTTTTCTTTCTTTTTTTATTGGAAGAAAAAAAATCACTGCATATTTTCAAAAGCTTATTTCAACCTATTTACTTCAACTTCTGTAAAAAAAAGAAAGACGTGTTCAGGCTGCTTCCATTTCACTAATTTAAAACAAAAAAATTAAAAGGTGTTTCTTGCATTTCAGTTTTAAGAAGCCTAAACTCGATCTCAGATGGTTCGGTAAAAATTGTGGTGTGTTGTCTTTATGCTGTCTATGTAAATTGCAGCCAGGGTTAAGTTAGTAACGGCTCAAGTGATGTTTGCTTCGACCCTCTAGCCTGCAGCTGACATCTGGTATTATTATGCCTTTCAGACCTCAGCAATTTGACTGTCTTTCAAAAATATGGGAAGGAGGCAGAGTGCAATGAAAAGAAATGACTCAAGTAATCAAAAAGTACAAGAAAACCTACCAGAAAATTAGAAAAAAAACCCAAAAAACAAACAAACAAGGACAACAAGACTCTGAAAAGGTGCTTGAAATATTAGAATAATTATGTAACACAGTTCTTAAATAGGTAATTTTAATAATTATGAATACATTTTAACAGGTTAAAATAGCCTAGTTGTAAGAGGTGTCTGAAAGCAGCACAAGTAAAGTGATGTCGCTCCAGGTTTCAAAGGGTTAAAATCCATGGCTCAACTCTGCACCCCCCAAATGTTTCCTTTTTTTTGATTTACAGTCTTCAAACCCAACCGACGCTTACTGAAGCGACATAACTTTTACTTTGATGAGCTCTTGCTCTCTATCTGCATTCTAGCGAACGAGTTCATAATTTTATTTTGAAAGAAAAATAAATTTCCGGTTTTTGTGTCCCTCCGCCATCTTGACGCAGTCAGAAAGGTTCAATGACAGGTGGGCGGGACTTAGGAGGCTTCGGGGATGTTTGACGGCCCGTCTGACGAATCTGAAGCCGCAGCGTCACAACTGTCCTGAAACATTCCGCCTCAAATACTCAACCTGTCATCGTTTATTGATGAGCGCTGCCGGAGACACTGAATTATTGATCGGGAGGTCAGCAGTAAGCACTGCTGCCGTTCCCACCCATGAACTGACACCGGTCTTATAATATTATTATTGTAAAAATATTATTGCAAAAATATGTTTATATTATTGAAATAGTAGATTACTGGCATAATACAATACACGGTTAAAAATAAACTACAGAGTCCTATAAAGTATAAAATGAATATCACCATAACCACTAAAAAACTTAATGCTGTAAAACAAAATGGCAAATATAGGCTTATAAATTAAAATATTTTTGGGATCATTTTTAGTGTGTTACATAAGTATGATAATGATTCTACTGACATTAAATTAGCAACAACATTTTTTGCAATAATAAATCATAAAACACAGGGGGAAGCACAGATAATCCCAAGAACTGAAATGAGATACAGACAATAAGAATGAAATGATAATCACATATCTCAGAAATATAAATTGTGATAGGATAGTTTTAATTTTTATTCATTGCTCTCAGTAATTACAGAGAGGGAACAGCCCCTCAGACACAGACACACACCTGTAGACTGATGAAAACACATTTATCAGCCAGCAATGTTTTCTACAGAAACAGAACAAGCGAGAGCAGTAGACAATTATATTGTTCTGAAGAAGTTTTACAAATTTTTGTAATAAAATAAAAATAAAATGTAAATATGAAACATGTGATTTGTTTTTGGTCATGAAAATACATTCATTGTGCCCTTTATAAGACTGCCTAACTTAGGCCTTTTTCAGTTATGATTCAGATAAATATACAGTTTTGATTAGGTTAAAAATAATACTTCCGAAAAGGCTACAAAAGATTTGTACCTTAAAAAATAATATAGCTACAGTCTATGTCATATTTGTTATGTAGGCCTATGGAAACTGTCATAGTCTTGTTTTTCTTTTTCGTTTTTGTTTGTTTGTTTGCTTTTTGGTCAAAAGAAGAAGAAATGCTGAGTTTGTAGTTAGGCAAATTTCAGGCACTGTTTTGTTGTTTGCTTGGAGGTTAAATCTATAGCGTTGTGCTTATCCCCTGCTCGTGTCTTCATATCAGCTTTGCGTTTGCTTGTGGACGTTTATGTGCTGAAAATGACTGTCAACAATATGAAACTCTTAGAACAAAGCTAGAAGACTCTAGACTGTGTTATATAGTAACACATACATATAGTATAGTTATATATATATATACTATTAGTCATGGTGAGATTTGAAGAGTTTATCATATACCAGTTTGGGTATCTGTCCCTCCACGCCAGCAGGTGGCGCTCAAGCACTGGCTGTATTCTGTGTCAAACGGGTCTTATGTCAAAGTCTGGTGGTGTTTCTCTCCGGTAGGACGAGTGTCTCTCCCTGTGGTTTCTCCTCCGGGGTGCAGTCTAGGTAAGGTTGTGTTCAGGTGTTTTAATGGTTGGGGTCAGGTTAAGTTGAGGGGACGCGTATATCACAAGGAAGCAGGTTTCTTCATACACCGTCTCAGAATCGACTCCTGTTGGTTAGCACCATGTGGCGTTCAATGTGAATCATTGAGATCATTGTGAAATTGAATTTATAATTACGTACACAGGAGGTCAATGTCAGCGCTCGTGTTGTACCGACCAGAAGACTGTACAGTAAACGGTATTCCCGGCCAAATAGTGAGGGCGGCTGAGCGGCTAATTCAGGGTTAAAGTGACCAGGCAGCCTCAGCAACAGTTAGCCTAGCTAACAGCTAACGCACTATGTCCGGCTAACAACAGTTAGCATACAGCTTACTGCTCACTCATTTACAGCATCACAGGGCATCTGCGTGAACTTTGACCCTTACACCTGTTTCAGCTGTTTCTGTCTGCGTCATCTGCAGGTTTACCAGAAACACGCTCACAGGATAAGCTTCATCACCTGTAAAACGAATAAAGTAATTTAGATACATAGATAGTAATTTTACTAATCCCAATGTGAAATTCATGTTTCCAGCAGCTTAGTACCTTGTTGTACAGACATAAAAACAGGAGAGACAAAAACACACAACAAACGATAAAATATATATATAAAATATAAAAAAGGATATAAAAGAATATGTATTAACCCCCCAAGAATGAAGG